>NC_134706.1:163878246-164178246 GCF_043290135.1 Rhipicephalus microplus
AGTGTGCATAATAAAAGTATAAAAGCAGTTATATTACAATCAATTCTATTTAGGTAGCAGTTCAGTTTAATAAATTTTTGTCCACCGAGAATGCACCGTGATAACATGCGGTGCTTTGCTTCAAATTAGCCACAAATAGCAATTTCCAAGCATCTGATGCTTGCAGACGCCATGATTTCTTTACATATAGTTTATGCATATGCACAGTGGATAGCGGAAGCTCCTGATGCTAGCTGATGTTTTTTTTTTTGCTAAGTGCATGCAGACTCTCTGCCTCTTGCTTCCGAGGTCGTGGATAAGCAGAGGTTAATATAAGACTGCTACGTGCCAATATTAAGCAATGTAGAAAATTCTTTACCTTCCACAAGAGCTCCTTTCTGCAGGCACCAAGAACAGCCGTATTACCCGTTGAACTGTTTTGAATTCATCAAAGCAGCTTGTGCAGGCGAGTCAACACAGCAGCAAGCAATTTTCACGGCAGAATGGACAACATGCTGTGCAAATGACCATGTTATCTTCCCCAGACCTTGAAACTTGTCACCAAAGGCCTTCAAGAAATGGTCAGCAGGCAGACGTTCTTTGCTGAACCAAACTCCTCTAATCAGAGAATGTTCTTCCAACGAAGAGGCACAGGCGACTCATTCATTGAGACCTGAATCGGCCATACTGAGCCTTTGCTGAATTTGAAGACTGGCGAGCCATCAGTGTTCAGAGTTAAAGTCAAGTTGCTCCACCACATCTTGAGCACATGGCGCATCTTCTTGTAGAGCGCACCATCGGTAATATCGTTTAATCAATACGAGCAGGTTGACGTGAGCTTTTGCAAGTTGTTGCCAACAATGTTTCCAGTTGTTTTAAGAAGCTGTTACAACTGTGTCTTCAGGTACATCAAAATAAAAAGCTGCCTTTCTTCAGCAGTGCAGAAAGTGGAAACTCCTGGGAGCAAATGCGACAGAGCTGTTCATTGAGCCCTTGAGTTTCAGTCAGAAAATTGCTCGTTGAGTAATAGGTGTGGACATGAACAATTTTATATTTCTGCAAATTCCAGAGTTTTGAAACCTATTCTTAGTGGAAGGAAAAACCTTTCAGCCAGATGTTGCATTGAGCAACTTCAACAAGCCGTCTACTTTGGTCCATCGTAGTCCCGCTGCCACAACGAAAGTAAGTACCTGCAGCATGGCTTGCAACACAGTTGTGGAAATGCCAGGAAGATGTACAGATCAATTCTTCGGGATAAACTCCGAGAGATCAACATCTGGATTGTTGACGTCACAGTCTTCTGGGTATGGTCCATCAGCTGGAGTTTCTTCGGCACACTCTGAGCTGTCAGAAAACTGCCTGTCCATCTCTGGATTGTTATCTTGTGCACTTCGTCTGTCTTCCAGACCATTATCATAATTGTGTGAAATTTCGGGAAGCTCCTCATCTGTAACAAGCGAGCTATCTTGTGAACCTGCCTCATCTTCCAGCAAGACACTGTCGTCAGATGGCTCACGGGAGGTTGTATTCAGGGAAACAAAAAATAAAAATAACACAGGAAAGAGCCAATAGTCTGGCACAGTGAATTTTGTTTCTCTCATGCATGAAAACAGTCAAGAACTATAAACAAAACAATCAATTAAGAGTGTGGCAACTGGTATGAGCAGATGCTCAATATAAACTGGTCATGCGGTGAGAAATCAGATAAAAAGAATTGCTCTATGTTGACAGATTTGACAGAACGAGCACTAGTTTTGCCGTACCATGCAATCAGTCTCTTTTAGAACTACAATCACAATGCCGTGAAATATTCAACATCTCACCCAGCACAAAACATGTAAAGCAGTGGTGACGTGCTTGGTATGTGTGTGTCTACTGCAAAAGCTCGTTGACTCAAATTTCATGAGACCGGAAAAACCATCTGAAATAATCAAATGCAGAATCACTGAAAGTGTCAAGAAAACAATGAGCAAATGCGTGTGTCATCAATATATTCGTTTTTCTTGAGTATGCAAGTCGTCTTGCATGAACAAGCCAAAGACCACAATATCCGTCATTGGTGACGTTTCATTCGACAGAGTGCAATCGTTTGTGGTTTTGCAGTTGTTTTTTCGTGCGTGTCTAATAATAGAGTATGCTATACCAACTATCCCACGAATAAGCACTTCTGACAGGAAGAACAACACCACGTAGATGGGAAGAGTCGCTCGTACAGTCTGCCTGTGTGGCTCGTTTATTCCATCTTCGTAGAAGCATTTTTCTGCATTTAACAAGATTAACGACCCACCACGGTGGATCAATGGTTATGGTTCTCTGCTGCTGATCCGAAGTTCATGGGTTCGATCCCGGTTGCATTTCGGTGGAGGCATGATTGCAGAGGCCGGTGTACTGTGCGACGTCAGTGCATATTAAAGAACACTAGATTGTCAAAATTTCCGGCGACTCTCCTCCCCCCATCTCTACAAACGCGTACACACCTCCAAACCAACAGACTGGTTGGCCATACAGCGTGGCACAGGCGAGGGACAAAACAAGTGGGTGCGCTGCGCTGCACGTTCAACCAAATATATTAGCTTACCAACTCACTCAAATTACCATAATAAACCAGGAAACTGTCATGCCAGTTTAAAGAAACAGCTACCGTCCAAGAAGTTTCATGAGTGGCGAACACGTTTGAGCAATAACGACATGCAGAGAGGTCAAATATAACAGACACAATACGTAGTTCGAGCCCACAAGACAAGGGTGTTACACGGAGAAACACCATGGTGCCGTTTTGTGTAAACTAGGAAATGCAGCGTAACTCACCGTTGATGCAGCAGGCGGTTGTTGCTTTCGCTTGCTCTACACAGTCTGTCGGGGTACCTTGTGCGACGATGTATCTGGTTCCAAGTAGCAGCGATAACGTTTTGGAGGCATGGTGTCGGTATTCAGCAGATCATTCGAAGCGCGTTCACTTACTATTCTACAGGCCTGCTGCTGGCACCACGTAACGACATACGTGACGGCCACAAAGAAACCTATAGTACGTTTGGTTGCATGTTGTGATTGCCCTACTTCAATAAGGCAATAACTTGAGAAACAAGGTTTTTTAGTAAATGCATTTGCTGTAGAAGCTACGTACACTTAATCGAACATGCAATGAAATCTTATCGTACAACGAATGCTTATCACACGATGCGGTTGCCGCAAATGGCAGCTCCTTATTGTGGGAATTGAGGCTAGCCCGCTGCCTTTGCGCGGGCTTTGCCGCCTTTTCTGCCGTTCTCATGTCCCGACATGTCTGCCCTCCTTCGCTGTCTGCCGCGCTGAGAGAGCGGAATGACGTATAACTCCCTCACCAGGTAGCGGATCTTGACTGTGGCGCCGCGCGTGGAGCCTCCCGAGAGGTTTTCGCGCGCTGCGTCAGGGGCAGACAAATACTCTCCGAGACAGCAAACAGTGAGCCACGTAATCTTTTCCGTCCGTCGACTCCCGTCGCTCGGGGCTCGTCTGACTTCGCTGACGGCACCTCGCGCCCGAGGCGAACGCTTACCTTTTGTTTACCCGCTGCGTACGCACGGCCGGGGGGTGGTACGGTGTCCTAGTGCGTGGCCTAGCTACGCCGACCCGTCTCCCTTCGAAGCCAACGCGAGCGCCTTTGCCCTCGCTCAAGCAACCGGGCCTTGGTCCCGGTGTCTCCGTGGATCACCTTTACCGTGGAGACGTGCTCGTGGCACCCTGTGTAGTACTTTGTGCCCGTGGCGTGGATAAGCCTACTTGCTTTCCCGCTGCGCCTTTTTGCAACGGGCTGTACTGCGTTTGATGTTGCCACAATAAAGTGTTGCGACTTTGAGCAGTATCGTGTTCTCGCCACCGCAACGGTTAACGCGGGCCCTGCGGCTCGCTAAGACCGGACCCACGCTGGTGGGCGTACTCCTTCGGGATACGTGTACACCACACTGGCGCCCAACGCGGTATCAAAAGCTCTAGCTTTTGACTGCTCTTAGCGAGTCAGTTCGCCTGCGTGATTTGGGCTCGTCACAACATGGCTGCTTCGCGGGAGTTTCGCCCGCTGTCCCTTTTAGCGGATGCCGCGTTGCACAAGGAAGCCATTGCCTCTATTGACGGGAACCCTTCTGCACCCGTCCGTGTCGGCACCCCCTATTGCGGTGACGACATGAGGCGCCTAGCCGCTCCCCTTGGAGATGGCGCGTGGCTTCGGAATGGGCCTCTTGCCCTACCCGAACGTTACGCACAAGCGCCTCCGACTGCTAATGCGCCCTTCGGCATGCATGGCAGCTCGTCGGCAGAGCGCTCACTGTCGGTTCCCTGTGGAATGGACGGCGCGCAGGCCTTGGCCTTCGCCGACTTTTGTCCGCTATCAGCTGTGCAACCGACACTTCGAACGCACGCTGAGCAGGCGCCTGAATTGTCGATGGTAGCTGCACCAAGTGCGCTTTGGTTCGACAACAGGCCAATCCAACAAGGAGCCTATTTTTCTCTGGGAATGGCGCGCAGGGCAGTGGTCTGTTTGAAACCGCCCCAGTGATCGAGCTGGGCGACTGCTCGCCTTCGCTTGACCGCGCCGCTAACGCACCAACGGTTTCCTACGAAGCCGGTACGATGACGCAGACGTTGCTGCAAAACGCCGTGCAGATGATTCAAGCACTCTCGGGAGCTGTGCAAACGCCTTCGGCTGGTCCGAAAAGCGGTGACCCCGCTGTCATGTTGCCTTTGCCAACCTACAGCGGATACGGTGACCAGCTTACTGCCCGAGATTACCTCGACTCTCTGTCACGTTATCAGAGAGTGATGGGTTTCGATGATAAGGTGGTGCTCGAACGTGTTGTTCCAGCTGCACTGACTGACACGGCGGCGAGATGGTATCAGCTTACCGGTTACCGTGCAGAAAACCTCGAGGAATTTCGTGCGGTCTTTTTGCGCGAATTCCTACCAACTGACTACGAAAGTAGGATGCGGCGAGAGCTTGAGCTCCGTACACAAGCTCCTGACGAGTCTTTACAGGAGTATGTACGTGCGATGGATGAACTTATTTCTATCGCTGAGCCCCGAGCCTCGAACGAGGAACGCGTCGTACGGGTGATACGGCAGGCACATCCGACTTTTTCGGCATACCTGCGCGGTGGCCGCTTCCGGCACTTGGAAGAGTTGGCCGCCCAGGCGAAGCGCATCGAAGGCGACATTCTCGCCGCGCGTGCCTATCGCCCGCCGCCGCCAGCCAGCGATGCCCTTGAGCCGCGCTGCGCTTGGAGAGGGGCCATCACCCTTCCCCAACGGCAACAGCCTCTCGGCGCCGCCTTTGCGGCTGCAACCGGCTGCGCGTGGGAGTGTAGCGATCGCGCTGTTGACCCCTTTACGCATGCAAGGCGGGCAGCCTGTGCTGCTCCACCTGAAACCTCCACACAGGGACGCTTTCCGACCCAACGTAATGTGGGAAGTGCGGCTCGCAGAATCGTATCCTGCGATAACGTAGCGAGCCGATCACCACAGCTCGAAGCTGCTCCGTCTGGAAATACAGACCGTGATGGAGTGCCCTGTTACCGCTGCCGTGAAAGAGGGCACATAGCAAGGGAATGCACCGGATCCAGGCCTCCTGCTAGGCAGGAAAACGGGCTTCCGGGTCGTTCGTGAATGCACGAGCGACTCAACCTTTGCTTCTTCCCTCTGCATGCAGGGCAAGCACTTTTCTTGCTGATACGCACGCGCCGTTCATTCCGGTCACCATTGCCAGCTGTGAATTTTCGGCTTTGCTGGACACGGGCGCTAGCGCTTCGTTGTTTGGCGAACAGGTGTTGTCCCACTTGCAGAAGCACTCAGTGCGCTTGCGCGACAGCTGAACGACATTCTTCTTGCGAAAGGCGTGGCCCATTCGGCAGGCGCTGCAAGGTTGACTGTCCGATGGGGCGATCGAATGAGGCGCTGCCCTCTTGTTCATCTTCCAGGGCTCAATGTTCCAGTGGTTCTCGGTCGCGACTTTCTCCTTAAAACCGGTATCGTTGTGGACATTGCGATTAGCGGCTATCGTGATGGCCCATTTTGCCAACTCAAGCCGTTCATCAGCCCGCCGGCACTTACCGTCGCCTTTGCGGCAGAAGCGTCGGAAACGTGCCCTGCGAAGAGTTCGGGGCCAAGACCCCGCTCAACGCATTTGCCCTCTCACAGTCCCCGCGGCACGAACCGTGTCGTGCGCCAACTCCGGGGTCGTACTCGTCGGCTTGAAACTCCTGCGTGGATCGACCGACACGACACGAAGAGGCACTACGTCCTTTGGTCGCCTGCGCGACTCAGTTAGATGAAGCACAGAAGGCTCGTCTGTCGACACTGTTACGTCAGTACGCCGAGCTTTTCACCGATCAACCTGGCTGCACCGATTTAGTGAGCCATGTGATCGAAACTGGTGACGCGCTTCCTTTGAAGTGTAACCCCAGGCCCATCAGTCTCGCCAAAAGGCAGATTATCGATGGGTTGCTAGATGACATGCTTGCGGCTGGCATTATTCGCCGCTCGTCTAGCTCCTGGGCGTCTCCAATTGTGCTGGTGCCTAAGAAAGATGGCAGTCATCACCTGTGCGTCGACTATCGCCGTCTGAATGGAGTGACTCGTAAGGATGCCTATCCACTCCTAACGATAAACTCAATCGTAGGTAACCTGGGTGATGCACGGTACTTTACCACGCTTGACGCCTCTAAAGGTTACCTACAGGTCCGGATGGGTAACCGTGACCAGTGTAAAACTGCGTTCACGTCCCACAGAGGGTTGTTCCAGTTTACTCGTATGCCCTTTGGTCTTTGCAATGCTCCTGCGACGTTTCAAAGACTCATGCACCGTGTCCTCGGGGAAGCAAAGTGGTCATTCTGCTTGTGCTACCTCAACGACATCGTGATTTATTCACGAACCTTCGAAGAGCACTTGGCCCATGTTGCCGATGTACTCGAGAGGGTGAGGACCGCTGGGATGACATTAAACCCTTCTAAGGTCCAATTAGCGCAGACCCGTGTTCAGTTGCTCGGGTTTACGCTGGGCGAAGGCTTCATATCGGGAGAAACTTCGAGCTATTCTCGACTTTCCCGTGCCCAAGGACGTAAGTGGCCTTCGCTGCTTTTTAGGGATGGTCAACTTTTACCGTTCCTTCATTCCGTCCTGTGCCCGACTGCAGTCACTCTTGAGAAAACTCTTGGGTAAGTCTGCTGAGTGGCAATGGGGACTTGAGCAGCAGGACGCGTTTTGCCGACTGTCTAACGCCATAGCGGAGACAGCGCAGCTCAAGCTCCCCGACCTGACCAGACCGTTTGTTGTACAAACTGATGCGAGCGATCTGGGTTTAGGAGCTGTTCTCCAACAGGAATACGATGGCGTGTTGCAGCCGTTGGCCTTTGCCAGCCGCTCCTTGGTCCCTGCGGAGAAAAATTATTCCGTGACCGAAAAGGAGTGCCTCGTTATCGTGTTTGCACTGCGGAAGCTTGATGTCTATCTTGATGGGACGAAATTCGTAGTGTAAACGGATCACAGTGCGCTCAGCTGGCTGATGCGGCTCCGTGTGCCTGCCGGCAGGCTGGCGCGCTGGGCTCTCCTTATACTGATACAGAACTATGACTTTTCGGTACAGTATCGAAAGGGGAGCACCAACGTTGTAGCTGACGCGCTATCTCGTGCCCCATTGTCGGCCGAGGACCTTGATCCCGGTGCGACAGCCGCTAGCGGTGCCTTAGCACATGCAAGCGTCGGGGGCGAAACAGCAGCTTCGCCGCCATTCGGCGAGAAGGGTGAGTCCCCATGCGGACAAACCTTGGCTGCTAACCAGGTAAGCGGCGCACCGCGAAGCGGCCGAGCGGAGGAGCTTTCCGAAGGCCACGAGGCCGAGACCGAGCCCGTAACGCCGACTCAAGCGGTTGTTACTGCGGTCCTGAGTGGGCGCGATACCAAACTCCCCCATTTTGGGAGAATGGGCATCGCTTTCAGCAGAGAAGAGCTTCTGAAGGCCCAGCAAAGTGACCCATTTTGTCGCGAAATGTGCGATGGTCTCGGAGAGATGGAGCGCCGTGACGCTGCTTGTCCTGCAGCAGGCGCCGATAGCGACTGTCTCGACGAGACGGAGCGCCGTGACGCTGCTTGCCCTGCAGCGGGCGCGAATAGGGGGCTCGAACAAGCGTGTGTCGCTGAGTCCCCGGCGGATTCATATTTGCTGGACCATGACGGGCTCCTGCTGAAGTATATAGCCGCTGACGACGAGTCCATCGACCCGTTTAGGGTGGTTATGCACAAAAGTCTGAGAGCCGCATGGTTGCGATCCTCTCACGACGAACCCATGGCCAATCACCTGAGTGGCTCGAAGGTTTTTGCAAAACTGAGCTGCGTTTTGACCTGGCCCGGCATGAAGTGAGACAATTTTCGCTATTGCCGTTCTTGCCGCTATTGCCGTTCTTGCCGTTCTGTCAAACGGTGAAATCAAGGGGTGGAAAACCGCCCGGTCTGATGAAACCGATTGTCAGTGAGCGTCCGTGGCAAGTGGCCACCTGCGATCTAATGGGATCATTTCCCAGAAGTAAGCAGGGGTTTATTCACCTGTCAAACGGTGAAATCAAGGGGTGGCAAACCGCCCGGTCTGATGAAACCGATTGTCAGTGAGCGTCCGTGGCAAGTGGCCCCCTGCGATCTAATGGGATCATTTCCCAGAAGTAAGCAGGGGTTCATTCACCTAGGCGTTGATCACTTTTCGAAATGGGTGGAACTTTTCCCATTTCGGAAGGTGACAGCGCGAGCGGTGCTTGAGAAGCTGCAGGAAGTGTTTTGCCGGTTCGGCTTCCCGGTAAGGCTAATCACTGACAATGCTTCGTACTTCACCGCTCGGGTGTTTGGTGCCACGTGCCGTTCCCTCGGAATAGATCACTGCACCACTTCACCCTACCATCCCCAGTCCAATTTGACGGAGCGCGTAAACCGTACGCTCAAACCGATGTTGGCGGCCTTTGCCGAAAGTCAAAGAGACTGGGCAGACCATTTGAGTGAGCTCGGGTTCGCTATTCGAACATGCGAGAGTCTCTAAACTGGTTTCTCGCCCGCCTTCTTAAATTTTGGAAAGGAGTTGGCAAATCTGGTGACCAGCGTCACTCAATGCCAGCTCGAGGACGAGGAGGCGCCGGCAGACTGCTCGGCTTACGCGTCGGCACTTCGGGACAGGCTTTGTCGAGCTTTCTGCAAAGCAAGGCAAAGTTTGGCGTCGGTCAGGGCTCAGCAAAAGGCCCAATATGACCGCAAGCATCGCGACCTAGTTTTTGAGGTGGGCGATCTTGTCCTGAAGCGCAACCACGCTCTTAGCGATGCCAGTAAGGGGTTCTCAACCTCGCTCGCTCCTAAGTGGCTTGGTCCGTACCGAGCGGAGAAAGCTTGCACTCCACTCGCGTACTTGCTGAAAGAACCCCATACGGGAAAACTCAGCCGTGCCCATATCGCAGACCTGAAACCATTTGTATCACGGTCTGACGAGCTCGCGCCAGAGTCCTTCGGCACTTCGCGCCAGCAACGGGGCACACCCGGAGCGGCGGACTGCATTCGGACCCCGCACCAGTATAATCTGAGGAAGCGGCCACTTTTGTGATTTCGCGCCGGACGGCGGACTTCTCCGCAACCGAAGGCCCTCAGTTTGCTGTCTAGCCTCAGTATAGGTTAGGTTCTTTACGGCCTTTTCTCGTAAAGAAGTTCACCCCGCCCAGTCTGCTGTCAGTGTTTCTTTTTTTTAAGTGTTCATGTGTATTTCACGTTTCTTTTGTCTAATATTAAGTGTTATTTGTATTTTATGTTTTTTGCCAAATGTTGAGTGTAATTTTGTTCTGTTTTTACTTTTTTTGTGTTCGTTTCATCTACCGCGAAGGGAGCTGTGTGTGACCTTCAGTGTCGGTGCTTGCCGGGAGAGAGAGACGAAGGACGCTTTGCGCCTACGCCCGCGCACTGCGCCGTGCTCCCGACCGGGTTGCAGAAATTAGGTGCCTTATCTCCTCTTCTAACCACTACCACCATCAGCTGTCGGCGGTGTGTGTGCGTGCGTGCTTCTGTGCGTGTGTAAGTGCGTGACGCTTCAGTGCGAGCCCGCGAAGAGTGCGTCATGGCTTTCTTCTTATCGACGCGGACACTGGAGGTGATAGGGGGGGAGGGGCATTGACCCACTGATGTCAGACCATCTGGCTGTGCTCTGCTCTCGGCCGCCGTCGAAGAAGCCCGGCTGCCTTTCCCACCATGGCTCCTGCGCGAGGCCAGCTGAAAGCAGCTACATGCTGCCGGCCAACGCCAGGGCGCCTCGCAGCCAATTATGGTTCGGCCTCCCTGATAATGAAGAGGCCCGGCTTCCTGCAACTGCCCAGCTCCATCATCGAGCCAGAAATGCGGGGGCCTCCCAACAACAATCGAAGTGGCTTTCGTCGGACTCGCGGCTTATCAAGAGCAGCAACGAGCCATCAGTGAGCCCCCTCCCATACCTCTGGCCTCGCACTCGGGCATCGCACCCAGCGGACACTGTCACGCCCTTTCGCCCCTCCGCGCAGTGGACGCTATCCCGCTTCAGCACCACGAGCACTAGTCCCACTTTTCTGTGCGCCCTTCCGCAGTTATCTTTATAGTGTCAAGTGTTTATTTTGTTATTTATGTTTTTGTTTCTCCTTTGTAATCATTTTTTAGCAGCAGTAGCAGGGCTGTACTGAGGTTAGCTGTCGCTCATAGCAGTGTCATTTTAACTGCATGGGTTACGCCCGGCTGCCTTTTGCAGACCGGTAAAGGGCAAATTTAGGAGAGGGGGATGTGGGAATTGAGGCTAGCCCGCTGCCTTCGTGCGGGCTTTGCCGCCTTTTCTGCCGTTCTCATGTCCCGACATGTCTTCCCTCCTTCGCTGTCTGCCGCGCTGAGAGAGCGGAATGACGTATAACTCCCTCACCAGGTAGCGGATCTTGACTGTGGCGCCGCGCGTGGAGCCTCCCGAGAGGTTTTCGCGCGCTGCGTCAGGGGCAGACAAATACTCTCCGGGACAGCAAACAGTGAGCCACGCAATCTTTTCCGTCCGTCGACTCCCGTCGCTCGGGGCTCGTCTGACTTCGCTGACGGCGCCTCGCGCCCGAGGCGAACGCTCACCTTTTGTTTACCCGCTGCGTACGCACGGCCGGGGGGTGGTACGGTGTCCTAGTGCGTGGCCTAGCTACGCCGACCCGTCTCCCTTCGAAGCCAACGCGAGCGCCTTTGCCCTCGCTCGAGCAACCGGGCCTTGGTCCCGGTGTCTCCGTGGATCACCTTTACCGTGGAGACGTGCTCGTGGCACCCTGTGTAGTACTTTGTGCCCGTGGCGTGGATAAGCCTACTTGCTTTCCCGCTGCGCCTTTTTGCAACGGGCTGTACTGCGTTTGGTGTTGCCACAATAAAGTGTTGCGACTTTGAGCAGTATCGTGTTCTCGCTACGGCGACGGTTAACGCGTGCCCTGCGGCTCGCTAAGACCGGACCCACGCTGGTGGCCGTACTCCTTCGGGATACGAGCTACGTACACCTAATTGAACATGCAATGGAATCTTATCGTACAACGAATGCTTATCACACAACGCGGTTGCCGCAAATGGCAACTCCTTAATTATTTTAGTTGCGAAACTCTCCGTAGATCCTATGTAAAAAACGTTTGTGTTCACTATGGGCAAAAAATTGGATGGATGGACTGATATGGCTGTACCCCTTACATCGGGCGGTGATTAACGCCAGCAAGCATAATGCTTCGTGAAATAAAAACTAGATTTATTTTTTCCCTTTAACTAGTGAGGTTGAAGACTCGTACTTCGCAGTGAAGGGTCTAACTTTCACTCGTGCCATGACTTCAGCCACCATTCAGATAACCTTCTCCTAGTTCATTCTACTCGCGTGAAGTCCGTTTGGCCCTCCCAGTTCCTAAACCCCAGTGCTTTGAAGAGCTCGGCGCCATAATTCTGATTTATAGGGTGAAGCCCTTCACAAAACGTTATCAAGTGATCGACAGTTTCCTCTTCTTCTGCACACGCACTACATACCGTGTCTAGCCCTTCGTATTCGGCTCGATATGTCTTGGCTCGCAATACTCCCGTTTTGGCCTCAAACACTACAGAACCACCCCGAGTATTATCATAGATCCTTAACAATTTCCTTAATTTCCCGCTTAAAAGTTCAATAGATCTCTAGTGCGGACTTCTTGATCATGCCGATTCGCCACATATTGGTCTCAGCTTCCTTCACCTTATTCTTAACCGATTATTGTTTTTAGGTTGGCCCCCTCTGTTTTCTAATTATTTACCAGTCAACTTTCTGGTTCGCTTCCTCCATTTTGTATCGACATTTTTCATGTACAAGTAACTGAATACCTTCCTAGCCCAACGCTTCTTCCCCATTTCTCTGAATCGCTTCTCAAATTTTATCTTGCTGCTAGCTTCCCTGCCCTCAAATGGCGTCCGTCCCATATCACCTTGTACTCCCCGGTTTGTTGTATTCCCGTGAGCTCCTAAGGCAAGCCTACCTAGTCCACGTTGCTTAATTTCTAATCTTGCTTGAACTTCAGATCTCATTCACAAGACCGCATTGCCGAACGTCAGACCGGGAACCATGACCCCTTTCCATATTTCTATCACAAGATAACCTATTGCAATTACACAGTACCTTCTTTTTGATCACGGCTGCATTCCTGTTACTTTTATTTGTCATGCATATTTCGTGTCCCTTGAGTACTCGGTCCCATTGCTTATCCATACGCCAAGATATTTGTATTTATCTGTTATCTCTATCGTGACCTCTTGTATTCTAAGCTCACTACCTTCATTATCATTAAAAATCATGACTACTGATTTTTCTTTACTGAATCTGAAAGCTAACTTAACTCTCTCATTACCGCAGCTGTCCATCAATCTCTGTAAATCTTCCTGGTTGTCGGCCATGCATAGATGATGGATGGATGAACTGAACTGGCTGTGCTCTAGATCGGGCGTCGGCTAATGCCACCTAGCCGTAATACTTAGTGAACCAACTAGGTTTATCTTTTTTTTTCCTTTGAATAGTGAAGCTAAGGACTCGTACTTTGCATTCAATAGTTTAGTTTTCACTCGTGCCTTGACTTAAGTCACCATTCAGATAACCTATTTCTAGTTATTTTACCTGCTTAAAGCCCATTTTGCTCTCTCTGTCCCTAAACCCCAGTGCTTTGAAAAACTCCGCACCATCATCCTGAACTATAGGGTGAAGCGCTTTACAGAACAAAAAGAAGTGTTCGGAAGTTTCCTCCTCCTCGCCGCAGGCACTGCATACCGTGTCTACCCCTTCATATTTGACCCGATATGTCTTGGTTCGCAGTACTCTCGTCCTGGCCTCAAACAGCTGAGAAATACCCCGAGAATTTATCATAGAGATCCTTTCCTTGGTGATTTTCTCTTTAAAGATTCAATAGATCTCTAGTGCGGACATCTTAATAATGCCCATTCTCCACATGTCAGGCTCTGTTTCATTCACCTTCTTCTTAACCGATAGTTCTTTTTGGTTTGGACCCTGCTGCATTTTAAGTATCTACTCGTCAATTTTCTGGTTCGCTTCCTCCTTTTTGTATCGACAATATTCGTGTACAAGCAGCTGAAAAACTTCCTAGTCCAACGTCCTTCCCCCATATCTCTATATCGCTCGTCAAATTTTATCTTGCTGCTAGTTTCCCTGCCCTCAAATGAGGTCTATCCCGAATCAACTTGTACTTCCTGATTTGGTGTATTCCCGTGAGCTTATAAAGCAAGCCTACCTAATCCACGTTGCTTAATTTGTAATCGTGATTGGACTTCTGATCTCTTGCACAAGAGCACATTGGTGAGCATCAGACCAGGAACCATGACCTTTTTACACATTCCTCTCATAACATCATACTTATTGTAATTTCACAGTGCCCTATTTTCATCACTGCTGCATTTCTGTTACCTTTAGTCATTACATATATTTCGGTTCCCTTAGGTACTCGGTTTTATTGCTTATTAATACGCCCAAATATTTGTATTTATCTGCTATTTGAAGCTTGACCTCCTGTATCCTGAGCTCACTACCTTCATTATCATTTAAAATTATGACTGCTGATTTTTTATTGCTGAATCTGAAATCTAACCTATCTCCCTCATTACCGCAGATGTCCATCCATCTTTGCAAATCATCTTTGTTGTCAGCCATTAGCACTATATCATCTGCGTACATCAATGCTGGTAAGGCTTGTTCAATAACGTTTCCTTGTTTGACGAAAGAGAGGTTGAATCCAAGTCCATTTCTCTCTGATTCAGCCTCTAATCCTTTAGCTACATCATAAATAACAAAGGTGACAGAGGACACCCGTGCCTCAGCCCCTGTTTTACCTCTGTGGGCTTGGAAACCTAATTTTCTCACTTTATAACTACCTTGTTACTTTAAAAGCTATCCTTTAAAAGATTAGTGACTCCACCTTCTACACCTAGTGTGTCTAGTATTTCCCACAAGTCCTCTTGAACCACGCTATCGTACGCTGCCTTGATATCCAAAAATGCTGGCCACAGGGGTCTGTGTTTCTTTTTGCCACTTCGACGCACTGCGTCAGTGAGAAAAGATTGGCTTCCAACCGCCTGTGTTTCCGAAACCCATTCTGCAGTTCCCCAAGCACACCCTCGTCTTCTATTTATGCCTGCAGTCTTTCCTTTATAATCTGCATTGCCAGCCTGTAGACCACTGATGTCACTGTTATAGAACGGTAGTTGTTTATGTCAGATTAGTCCCCCTTTCCTTTATAGATCATGCTCATCCTGCTAAGTTTCCATCAATCGGGAACTTCTCCATCGATTATTATTTTTCTCACTGCCCCTTTCAAAGTCTGCTTAGACTTCGGACCTAATGTCTTTATCAGCATAATTGGAATGCCATCTGTGCCTGTTGATGTACTACAAGGAACCCTCTTCTGAGCCCTTTCCCACTCTCGTTCGGAAAATGGAGTCATTGCGCCACTTGATCCATCCAGGTCTATTGTAGCACTTGTTTGGGCACTTGGTAAGGCACTTGTTTGTTGAACTTTTTTTGTCACCCTTGTTCTTATATATTCAATAGCTTCATCCCCTTCTAGCCTAGCACATTGAGCTGTAGTTATAGACCTCTGTTCCAGGCTTGTCTAATTTCTTAAGGAGCCTAGATGGTTCCAAAACTTCGCAGCTGCTTTTCTAACCTTTTTATGTACTTCTTCCAGTCACTGAGCGCCCTTTCTTTTAATCTTTTCATTGATCAGAAGGAATGCTTCTCTTCTACAGCTTAGAAAGTTGATCCCATTTTCTTTCAACATAATCTGTCGGTTCACCCCGCTGCTTAGCATGTCTGTGTTCCCCAGAGGCTTCCTGACGTTTTGCTATTGCTCTCTTAACTTTTTCATCCCACCAACTTTTGGGTTTGGGTCTTCTTTCCGGGGTGACTTGCCACGTGCTTTAGCAAGCTCTAGCTCTAACAGTCTATTAGATTCGTGTATGTCCACACTGTTTTGGTATCCTGAGTGATTAATCTCTAAATTCGGTTAGTAGCTATTTCTATTTGCCTTTCTGAATAAATTTTTTTTGCACTCACTCATCTTGTCTCCTTTTAACTTTCACTGTTCTTCCAAAGGTAGCTTGATACGTTTGTGATCACTACCCAGATTTCTGGAGCCACATTCATCTATGTGCATTCCTCTGAGCCTATCCTACATGCTATGTGACATCAGTGCTTATTCTATCGTCGGTAAGGATCCGTTTGGCGTTGCATAAATCAGTTGCCAGACTTTGGGATGGTTGTTGCCAGACTGCCGCTAAATTTGGCAGAAAAATGTTCTCTTGTAGTTGTGGCTTCTTTGTAAGAGTTTGGTGCCATCCGCGGTGCATTTCGCGAGTGCATGAGCGACGCTGGCCGTTTTATTTAATGGAATGAACCGAGCCTAGCAGAAGCCGAGCGTGGTGTTGCGTGCAATTAAGAGGCCGTTTTAATTCCGTTTTAAATAATGGAATAAACTGCGCGTTGTAGAATTCGTTTTATTTACGGAATAAACCGTGCGTTACAGAAGTCGAGCACGGCACTGCCGTGCAATGAAGAGGCCAATTTAATTAACGGAATGAACCACGCCTAGCAGAAGTAGAATTCATTTTAATTACCAGAGTGAACCGCGCGTTACTGAATTCGTTTTATTTATGGAATGAACCGCGCGTTACAGATGTCGAGCGTGGCGCTGCCGTGCAATTAGGAGGCCAATTTAATTAACGGAATGAACCGCGCCAGAAAAGTTGAGCGCGGCGCTGCTGTGCAATCAAGAGTCCGTTTTAATTACCGGAATGAACCGTGCCTAGCAGAAGTCGGGGCTTGTTCTCTTGCTGTGTGCGCAGCTGTGCAATTAAGATATCGCGTCTCAGTATTAGGGATGACGGGGGAAACTGAATAGAGTCGCAGGAGGTGATGCGCTGCCCCCCTCCCCCCTTACTTTTCTTTTTTTTCTCAACTGACCGTGTCGCGTCGACCGCGCGCTACGACGGAAGACGCTATGCTTCCCCTAGCTGTGTCAGCACAAGACATATCGTTCGGACTCGTATATACATGTGATGAATCAGCAGCAGCAGCGCGGCGCTCGACTTCTGCTTGACGCGGTTCATTCCGTTAAGTAAAACGGCCTCTTAAGTGCACGGCAGCGCCACGCTCGACTACTGCAAAGCGCGGTTCATTCCGTTAATTAAAACGGCCAGCGTCGCTCGTTAGCGAAATGCACCGCGGATGGCACGAAATTCTCACGGAGAAGCCACAATTACAAAAAAAAAGTTTTGCAGTCAAAAATAGTGACAGTCTGGCAACACTGACCCTCCCAGTCTGGCAACTACTTATGCAACGCCAAAAGGAACCTTGCGCTATCGTCGACTGCAGTCTTCCTACCTCCCATGTTATTTGCCCTTCACACTTCTCAGTACTGTTGCAAATTATCAAATCATGCCTTTCCCACATATACATGATCATTTTGCCTGTTGGGTCTGTATATCAATCTATGTCTTCTATTTGCGCATTCATATCTCTTAGTATAATTATCTCGCACGCTCCTCCTAATTCTTCAATGTCTTTTGATATACACTCCACCATTGCCAGGTTTTCCTCTCTGGCCTTTGCCCCTGTTCACAAATACACCAAACCAAGGAGTGTCATCTGCCCAGCTATGTTCTTACTTAACCATAAATGTTCCATGCATCCCTGCTTGACGCTTTTCCAATCCATACTTTTATGTATGAATGCACTAATTTCACCCCCCTTTTTGCTGCCTTCTGTTCTACTGTGATATTCCCACACGTATTCAGGATTGCAAGGTGGTTGCTCCATGTCTTGAAGATTTGCCTCCACAACCCCATATACCATCAGCTCCTCATGCCTCAACTGCTCTTCTATCTCTTGCCTCTTTAACACATTCCTGCTACCCTGCATCTTAATATGCCTATGTCTGACTTACCTCGGCCATTGTGCATACGCCGATTTCTTCTCTCACGGACTCCGTGTGGCTTGAATATTTGAGCTCTTTTAGAACGGTATTTGGCTACATTGTGGGCCTCAGAAATCTGAGTCCCCATAAAAAAGCTGTGGCTTGACGACCCATCCTATTACCGACACTCCTGCCCGTCACAACACTGTAGTAAATGCCATCCGGTGCAAAGGGACGAGCGCCGGGCTCGTACACGTCTTGGTTCAGTTCCAGTACGCTGTCTCGAAGTGGCCAGCTCATACGCTTGATCACACAGATGGCCTCCCCTACCCTCCTTTCAATCCCACGAGACTGTTCCCAGACCTCTGGGACTGTGCATATGGTCACATGCACACTCCCAGAGGCTTCTCAAAGCTTACGCATCTTATCCTCTAACTGTCTCTGACGGTTCTGATTCTTGCCTTTCAACACTTTATTGAGCCTAGCATGAATAATGACGAGATTTTTGTCCTCTGTGCTGTCCTCTACGACCTCCTGAGCTTTGTCCTGTGGATCCACTATGCTGTTTCCTGACTGGGCCTCCACTTTCACTCTCCCATCTTGCTTCACTGTCGAGAAGACGCCATCGCTAACCCTAACCCAGTTGTGGCTGATGCATCGAAATGACGAAGATAGGCGCAGAATTGAGAAGCTTCAGCTGAGAAAACGATGATTGGCACTCCTTCATCCACTTCAAGGGTACGTTTTTGTTGAGCAGATCAGTAAGAGGCTCAGCAACGTCGGGGAAGGTAGGAACAAAACGCCGGAAATACGAACACAGACCCGGGAAGCTTCGGAGTTCTTATAGCGAGCGTAGTTGACGAAAAATGCTGACCGCGTTGATTTTGTGGGGATCACGTCAACGCGCTGTTTGTATACAAGAACTAGAGTTTCAAGATCACAAAAATGGACAATTTTTGAAATTCCATATAGGTGCTGCTTTCTCAAGGCATGTGAGAACGACATCAAGTTGTCGATTGTGTTCTTAAAACGTCCATCCAAAGATTACAACATCATCAAGATAGCAAAGACATATTTTTCATTTAAAACAATAGAAAACTGTGTCCATAAAGCGCTCAAACATGGCTGGAGCGTTACATAGAACAAATTGCATGACGTTAAACTCAAAAAAACCTTCTGGAATTATAAAATTCGTTTTGTCTTTATCAGCAGAGTGCACGAAGATTTGCTGATATCCAGATTTTAAGTCTATGGAAGAAAAGTACAAAGCAGAGTGCAAACAATCGATAACGTTGTCGATGCGATGAAGCGGCTATACGTCTTTTTTGTAACTGAGTTGGGTTGCCGAAAATCCACACAGAATTTCCAAGACCCATCCTTCTTTTTACAAGTATCACTGGTGCTGCCCAGGAGCTAGACGACTCTTGTATAACTTTCTTAGACAGCATTTCTTCCACCTGCTCAGCAATAAGTTTACGCTCCGACGAACATACTATGTATGATCTCTGACGAATGGGATGGGTGGAACCAGTATCAATCGCAAAACAAGTTCGTGAAGGGGGTGCAGAAATTCTGCGGCTATTGAGTGCGAAGTCAAAAATGGATGCATGGTTGGAGAAGATCGAAGGTAACGCTTGCCTCTTTTCTGGCGATAGCGACTTCATCACCTTAACTATGAGTATGTCATCACTAGGTCAAGCCACATAAGACTCATTTTCCTTTTTCCTGTCGTTGCTAACGACTGCAATATTAACTTTGCTCCTGACGTCGAATTTAAACACGGCCAGCATCAGACCACCAGATCTTACAATCGGCTCGAAAGAGGAGTTAACCACCCAAACCAAGGCTTTGCCACTACTTGCAGAAATCACGCAATGCTGTACAACCACATCTTTCTTCGCACAGCTCAGCTGGATTAGGTGAACTACAATGTCAACGTTATATGCTGTGATACCACAAACATCAACAGGCACTTTAACTATCGACTTGGCCGTTAAAACTAGGCATCAACGACTGCGATAGTCCGTTGGCATCGCGTGGGCTCTTCTCAAAAACCAGACATACAAGTTCACCAGCTGCGCAATCCATAGTGGCTCCACATTCTTTCAGAAAGTCTATCCCAAGGATAACGTAATGAGTGTAATTCAGAAGAACTGCAAAATCTGTCTTGATGAATTTAGCTTTGAAAGTAACAGTTGCAGTACAAAATTCATTTGGGCGCAACGGTTCTCCACTCACTGCACGAAACATTGTCGGGCTTCCCCAAGAGAACGTCACTTTCTTGCTAAGACGAGTCTTAAAATTGCTGCTCATGATGGAAACAGTTGCTCCCGGGTCGACTAACGCTGACGTGGGGACACTATCTATAAGAACACTGACCCTATTTTTTAGCATGAAAACTGGCGGTAGGTGACCTCACCTTCATCGGCTGCGGCGTTTAGTTTCCCGGCGGATTAGAATGAGCGCGACGCTGACGACCTGGTGATGGCGACCCATGCTGGCTGGAGGAGGCTGGTGGCGTCACACTCCGCAGAAAAGCCGGTGAATTACTGCGGAAGGTCTGTTGGAAGTCAGCTCGGCAGTAGCCGTTCGGTGGCCAGCGATAGTCTGTCCGGGTACTTGCGCACCGTGAGGATACAGGGGGTCGTTGATACTGCGGCATAGGTGACCTACGCCGTCCTGAGCAGAAGTTGGCTATATATCCACAAACGCGGCAGTGAAAGCATGCAGGTGCTTCACACCCCACTCGCTGCTGAATGAAGATGGTCAGCGGGATAATCTTACCACGCTGCCCTATCAGGGGTAACCTTTGCACGGAGTCGTTTCGCTGATCAGATATATAGGCATGACAACGCAACTGTACCGGCGTACTTGAGTCGACGAAGCCCGCCGTGTTGATGGACACAGGCGGTGGGTTGCATGGCGTATAAGAACCGTGGTCATGTCCTATCGACGGCACAGCAGCGTCCCGCCGATCAAGTTCTTCGCGCACTATTTCTCGTATTGTTGACGCCAGGTCACTGGGTAGAGGGACCACGGCGATGCTTGTGACCGTTGTGACGTTGGAAAGTCTACTAAACTTTGCCGATAAGCGCCGAGGTTTAAGGGCCTCAAGTGTGCGGCAATGTTGGATGATGTCATTGTCCGACTGCAAGTCACCCTTTCCTCTAAGGTAGTGATAGATATCCTCCGCAATGCTCTTAAACCTCATCGATAATTAGTGGGTCCACAATCCTGCAAAGCTTGAGGACTTCTTCAATATACATCGTACATGTCTCCCCAGGTATTTAAGCAGGCTAGCTCAGGGTCTTCTGTGCACGCTTCTTATCATGCTCGGATCTCCAAAACACTTCTTGATTTCGTCGAGGAAGTTCGCCCACCTAGTCGAATTCTCCTCATGGTTTTTGTACCACATAAACATCGTTCCCTCAAGAAAAAGTAGTACGTAATTAAGCTAGCCGGTAGTGTCCCATTGGTTATGCAGACTCACCGGCCGATAATGCTTGAGCCATTCATCGACGTCCTCTCCAGTTTTCCCACAGAACGAGCGCGGTTTCCTGTAATGGTGTCATTAGGTGTAAGGCGCAGCTAGTTGGATTTGGCCGCCAGGGTTCATGATGACTGGTAGCGGCGGAAGTCCTGCGAGTCTGCAGCTCCTGTGAAGCTTCGGGGATACGTCTTCCACCGTACTTGTCCTGTCTTCCAAACTGTTACCCAGCACTCTCCACAAATTATGTTACGGGTGAGAGATGTTTATTGTACAGACGGGATGATAGATGGTTGCAGAAGTCAGGCCTGGCACAGAACACATCCGCTTCTTTTTCATCTACCCCTACCAAGAAAGTCCCGTATAAATATATACACATGATAGGTGAAAAATCACCATAGAAAAGCAATGCAGTTACTTGCTCTTCACAGCGTTGAAGCTAGACAGGAGACGTGCAAAAAGGAAGAGCAGGTGAAGCTCGATAGCCCCGAAGAGATAATTAAGGTAGGACCTGAATGTGAAAGTTTGCATCTACTGCTTAAGATAACCAAAGCTAAATATATGCGGTGCAAAAGAAGTCCGCCTTAGGAGCATATGTCTGTTCTGCAAATGGTTTTTGTGACACCGTCTCATATTCTTTGACAAGGAATGACAACAGCAAGGCACTTTCAGCATTCAGAAACTTTAGTCATTCAGTAGGGCGTTTAGTTTTTCCCAATGCTTTCAATCTAAAAGTATGGCTGTGTTAAAACTCGTTCAGTCGAGGCTAGGTGCCTTTGCACAGAAAGGTAATCCGACAGTCCTGTCAGAGTGTGCATTGAAACAACGCCTCCGGATACGAATGAACGCCTGCTACGCTGTGTCTTGAAAGAGCATTGAGCGTCTCGATGTTCGCACGTGGGGCTTTGAATCCGTGTCTCACAAAGCGCTTTTAAATGCGTCTAGCTTGCACTGGCTTTGTCGCCGAATTATAACTTTCTCTTGTAATGTTTGGCACGCCATAACATAATTGAACAGTCGGCGTTCACTTGGCTGCTCGAAATTTTTGAGCAAGCGTGAGTAATCTTGAATTTTATCGTTTTAAATCTCAGCAGGCGTTGTTTTCAAACATACAGGGACTTGATTCAATGCGTTGGTTTGTTCAAAAAGTGGGGTTTTCTATCAATAAATGCGAAGCAATTCATAGCGAACTTCGGCAGCTTAGCACGTATCTGTCTATCTAGCCGCCTACGACTTTTAGCTCTCCTGGCCGTTTCGACAATGGTATCAATACCAAACTTGGTATAGCATAACATGAGTGTATGAAGAACACATTTGACTAGTAAAAACATAAAAATCATTAGAGGGATAACATGAATGTCATGATTTACATATCATGGTTTAACAGCTCTTGCGGTGGTTTCGTTCACATGGCATGTAGCGAAACTTGTATGGTATGACATGATTGCATGGAGAACGCAAGCGACAGACCCTAACATGGAAATCGTTACGTGTGTGTCATATACCAACATGACTGCATGGCAAGCTCACGATGCGCTCGCGGGCGATTCGCTAGCGTCAAATACCAAATTTGGTATTACGGTACGTGAACGCAAGACAAAGGTATATGACTGGTGCAAACACGATAATCAAGAGATGCGTTTCATGTAAACACCATGACTGCACGCCACGCTCATGATGCGCTGGTGGCCGTTTCACTAGCTTCACCTATACGAAATTTGGTATTACGGGACGTGATTGGATGACGAAGGTATTATACTGGTGCAAACACGATAAACATGAGATGTGTGTCATGTAACAACATGACTGCATGCTAAACTCATGATGCGCTAGCGGCCGTTTTGATAGCTTCACAATTACCAAATACGGTATTATGCGACGCGAACGGATGACATAGGTAAATGATACATACAAACATGATAATCACGACATGCGTGTGATGTAACAACATGACTACATGCCACACTCATGATGCGCTCGCGGCTGTTTCGTGAGCTTTACATATGCCAAATTTGGTATTTCGTGACGTCAATGAATGGCATAGGTACGTGACTTGTGCAAACATGATTATCTTGAGATGCGTGTCATGTGAGAACATGACTACATGTCACAGTCAAGGCGCCAACACATTTCGATGTGACGCGGTGTGCGTGCTCACCGGTGTTCACTTCACGCCAGCGTTGCCACGCAACGCATCATTCCTGCCATATTCTCACAGGCCTGCGCCGCGCTGTGCTGGTTTGACGCATGCGCGTTTCAGCGCGTCCAGCGTCGCTCCGTCAAGAAAATACGGACACACAGTGTTGCCTGGGTAACGCAGAGGCGCTAGATGCAACATGTCGCACTTCGCGCCGGTTGCCGTCAGGCCGCGCCGACGGATGCTGTTCGCACTGGTCGCGCCTGGGTTCAGACTGTAGAGTGCTTGCGTTTTGCTAAGGTAGCGTCGCTGTGGCCAGCGTAAGCGCGCGTCAACGCTACAGTGGAGTATATTGAGCCATCCAACATGCGCTCGCGGCCGTTTGGCTAGCTCCACATATAGCAAATTTGGTGTTACGTGACGTCAATGGACGACGAAAGTACGTAACTGGTGGAAACATGATAATCCTGACACGCGTGTCCTGTAAGAAGATAGCAACATACCATGCTCACAGCGTGCTCGCGGTCGTTTCGCCAGCTCCACATATACTAAGTTTGGCATCACGTGACGCCATTAAAGGACGGAGGTAAACAACACATCCAAACATGGTATTCATGGCACAAATGTCATGTACGGCATTATTTACCTCCACCTTGCAACGTCGTACTGATTTTAAAATGACATATCAACCTTTATTATTCGTGCTTCGCATATGATTGATTCCCACTGTACGCGGCATCTGCCAATTTTTTCTCTTGATTCCAGTTCTGACCCATTGGCTTCTATGGTCATTATGGTCGCCAACGGGGGTATGCGCCATGAGTGAGCCAACACAGGCTCTTTAGGCGATCATATCCGTGAGCGAGCCACGAGGTTCGAGCATAAATTCCGGTTCATCTCGCGACAATCGTGTTTCGTCGCCCGACTTCACGTCGGACAACACGTGCGATACTTTTACAGCTGCGCCCAGTCTCGCGACCCGGTTAAACTCTGGCGCCGGTGGGGCGCCCTCGGGTGCGCCGCCGTCAGGGGGCTCAATTGATTCGGCTTTAGCCGCGCTGTGGTCGCAAATGACGGCACACCAGCGAAGAATAGAAGAGATTCTATTCGAGGATAAAACAAAGCTCTCAAATGGCCAGAGAGCCCCAATAATAACAGAAACGAACGGAATGGTGAACATTCGTGCTGAGATTCCGGCGCAGGTGACCTGAAGAGACGGAGTAGTGAACGAGCTCCGACGTCAGCTTGACGACGCCCGTCGAGAGGCGGCGGAGCTACAACTTTAGGTAGCAGTCAGCGGTGCGCCCGCACCTGGTCTGTCCTTCACGGACGATGTGACCGGCCGTCGTGAGGACGTTGCGGTCTTCCCGGCGTCCGCGGGTTCACCGGGACTTCGCGGCGCGCCTCAGAGCCTCGGATTTCCAAAAATTTCATGGGAACACCAAGCGTTTCCGGTGCCACCACAGCACGTCGCATTTAAAACACCGGTAGGTGAGACACGAACGCCGGCGAAAGATGCGTTATCACTGCTAAATACACATAAAAACCCATCACAGGCAGGAATTGGAGCAGTAACACTGCGACATACGCACTTAGGTGTGACAGTTCTTGCAGCAGAAGGATCGTCGCTTGATAATTTGATAGAAGCTGTAGAGACCACTCCCGTAACGCGTGCCGCTCTTACGGTTCGCGTTCCTGTGAAACGTAAGCCACGTGTCAAACTAATGGAAGCTGCTCTGGAAGTTCCTGCATCAAGACTGCCACAGGAGCTCAATGACAGAAACACAGCACATAATCTTGACATTTCTACCACGGCAGTGAAAAATGCATTTAAAGAGACAAGTGGAAACATGTCATTCATACTAGAACCTTAACCGGAGGACTTTCATAGAATTATATCACGAGAAAAAATATGCGTAGGTTGGACTTCGGCTAGAGTAAGTGAATATGTTCACGTTTCTCTGTGCACACATTGCGCCACCTACGGACATACTCGTAGATATAGCCCAGACAAAAACAATCCCGCAAAGGCAGTATGCACGAGTTGTGCGGGACCTCATACTGCACAAGATTGTACGGAAGTACAATCTCTAATAACTTCTTGTTGCGCGGCTTGCAGACAGTTTGCAAGGGAAAGTACACCTCATTTTGCAGGACATGCAAGCTGCCTCAATCTTTGCAAAGAGTCGTGCGACTTCCTGCGCGCACGGACTATGGAACGCGATGATATTTCTTTTCACCGTGTCTGGAGTTCGTCTCTGGGACACGGCGAGTTTGCGGTTTCTTGAATTATAAAGGGCGCAAACTGGCGCGAAGGCGTCACGCCAGTTCGCGCAAACTTCTTCATTCTTAAAATCCTTTTCTTCTTTTTCTGGTCGAATCCAGATATCTTCTATTTTAATTTTTACGGTCCTTTATTACATTACTTTACTTTTATTTTCATCGTTCATTTTATATAAGACCTTTTTAAATTCTTGTTCCTTCTCTTCATTCTTATTTTATGGTAAACTATAATACCTTTCTGAGCTTTTACATATTGCTACGGTATCACCCGGGCTGTAGTATGTGCTGGGTAGGTGAAAGAGGAAGACGACGTTGTCTGGTGCGGCCTGAGGACTCCATCGTTACCGCGACTGTCGAACTTCATCCTCACCCTGTAAATAAATCAACCTTTTATGGTTGAATTAACAACCATAAAAGTTTTGTGGGGGAGGTGCTGAGTAGTCAACCAAGCAACACGACTCTTCAAGCGCCTGATCTACGACGAAGCAGCCGCCTTGCTGGACTGCCCCGTTACCACTGGCAGCTGAGATGTCTCACGAAGAAGAAGGAAACCGGATCCCCGCAGCTGCAGACCTACCAGTCGCAGCAGCACCACTAGTGCCAGGTTCGCGTGCGGCTGGTCTCTGGTTGCGTCAGGGTCTGATAGTGCCTCGCACATTCAGGGGCAAATCTGGCGAGGACGTGGACGCCTGGCTCACACACTACAAAGGGGTGAGCGAATACTACCAGTGAGACGCGGCGACCCAGCTGACCAATGTACAATTTTTCTTAACGGACACAGCACTCGTGTGGTTCGAGAACCACGAAGATGCCCTCACGTCACGAGATCGCTCCGTTTCCGAAATAAGAGCGTGCTTCGGAGACTCCGTAGCTAAGAGAAAGCAGGCAGAACAAACGTTATTGCAGAGAGGTCAGATCTAAGGAGAGACGTGCACGAGCTATGTCGAGGCAATCTTGAAGCTCTGCAAGATTGTCAACCCTTCTATGTCAGAGGAAGACAAAGTTGGCCACCTGTTGAAGGACATTGCCGACGACGTGTATCAGTTCCTCATTCGCAAAGATAGCCTTGCTACGGTAACCGACGTCATAAGCCACTGTCGCACATTCGAGACTCTGAAGATGCGACGTATCACCCCCTAGTTCGGTCGCCTACCGAATGTTACCACCGTGGCAAGTGTTGACGAATACACACCGCTTGACCTCGCTTCGACAATACGCCAGATCGGTCGAGAAGAGCTCACTCGACACGCTCGCCCGATGCATTAGAGCACGCCGTCCGTTTAAGCCTTGTTTTAGACTGTGTCGGAAAGGCTGCCTTGATTTTGAACTCCTAAAAGTGCGGGTTTGGTGAACGACAAGCATTAGTCCTCGGTCACCTAGTTGACAAAGATGGTGTCAGGCCGGATTCCGACAAAATCGAAGCAGTCGGGACATTCAAACAAGCCCAGACATTGAAGGAACTTCGCAATTTCTTGGGCCTATGTTCCTACTTTCGCCACTTTGTGCCCCGATTCATGGACGTAGTACACCCACTGACGAGCTTGTTGCGAAAAGACAGCCCATTCGAATGGACACCTGATTGTGATGCCGCATTTTCTGAACTTGAACTTCTACGGACATCTGAGCCCATTCTTCCTCATTTTGATCCTTCTGCACCTAGAGAAGTGCACAGTGACGCAAGAAGAATTGGTATCGGAGGTGTGCTTGTTCAGCACCATGATAATGCAGAGCATGTTGTTGCTTATAGGAGTCGATCTCTAAGCAAGGCTGAAATGAATTATACGGTGACAAAGCGAGAATGTTTAGCGGCTGTATTCGCCATTCAGAAGTTTTGATGTTACCTCTACGGTCGTCCATTCACGATTGTGAGAGACCATCATTCATTATGTTGGCTTGTAACCCTCCGAGACCCTTCTGGCCTCCTTGCTCGAAGGCTTTACGCCTTCAAGAATTTGATTTCAGCATTTCGTACAGAAGTGGACGACATCATTCGGACGCTGATTTCCTTTCTCGCTTATCTATGACCACGACGGAGGACAGTGCAGATACCCTCGACATCTGGTTTGCTGCGGTCTATCACACGTTTCCTGACGTCAATATCTTCAAACGAGAACAACTGAATGATTTATCTTTAGACTCTTTGTTCGTGGACGCTCTGAATCTCAAAGGCAGTGGTCGCTTTCGCATTCGTGACGAACTGTTGTGCAAAACGAATTACTCAGCAACCAGCGCGCGTTGGTAACCGGTTGTACCTCAGAGTCTTTGATGCGACGTTCTCTGTACTGAGCACGATGATCTAACGTCGGGACACCACCTTGGGTTTATTCGCACCCTACAGCGAGTGCAGCAGCGTTTTTACTGGCCTCGAATGCGAGATTTTACGAAACGATACGTCTCGAGCTGCGAGAACTGCCAGTGTCACAAATGCCCTATCAGCGCACCGCACGGCCTTCTTCACCCCGAAGAACCGCCTACTATGCCTTTCGTGCAAGTGGGCATCGACCTAATGGGCCCGTTTCGGCGATCTTCCAACAACAATCGCTGGATAATAGTGTGCGTCGGCCACCTTACCAGATACGTCGAAACCGCTGCGATACCATCTTCTACAGCTGATGGCGTCGCTGCCTTTTTGTTACGCTCCGATGTTCTGCGCCATGGTCCACCTCAAGTAATCATCAGTGACCGTGGTCGCCAATTCATCGCGGACGCTGTGGAAGAATTGCTTCGCCTCTGCACTTCGCAGTTTAGACATTCGACACCATACCATCCCCAGACGAATAGTCTTGTAGAACGTACCAATCGAACTCTTACTAACATGCTCGCTATGTACGTCGCATCCAACCACAAAAACTGGGATGAGATCTCACCCTTTATTATTTATCCATACAATACAGCACAGCACGAGACCACGGACTTCACGCCCTTCTACCTGCTCTACGCTCGATCACAACGCAGCTCCCTTGATACAATCCTTCATTTAAGCTCCATACCGATGAGTCTGTGGCCGAAACTTTGTGCCGGGCTGAAGAAGCCCGCCAAATCGCTCGCTTGCGCACACTGACATCACAAGATCTCTCCAAGCAACGGTACGATCGACGCCATGATGCAATTTCATTCCGCAAATGTGATTTCGTGTGGTTGTGGACCCCCCAACGAAAACCTGGTTTATGTCAGAAGTTTTTACCGCAGTACACAGGCCCCTAAGTCATTGTAGATCGCTTGACTGACTTGACGTACGTTGTGGAGCGCTTGACAACATCTCTCGTCGGTCAAATCGAACGCAGTTGGTGCACGTGGCTCGCCTCAAGAAGTTTCATCCCTCCAGTGACTTAAACTCGCCCAGTGGGCTTCGTCTGTGAACCGGGGATGGCTACGGTATGAGCCGGGCTGTACTATGTGCCGGGTAGGTAGAAGAGGAAGACGACGTTGTCTGGTGCTGCCTGAGCACCACGACTGCCGAACTTCATCCTCACCCTGTAAATAAATCAACCTATCCTTCAATTCAACCGTAACAATATTTACTTTTCCTCGTCTGTTTCACGTTCAACGGTTTGCTCTCTCAAATTTAGATATGGTGGCATACACACTATATCATTAGGGCTGCAAACAATGCGCCTCCTTGACGCCTTCGCCGAAAACGTTTGCACCGAAGTCAAGATTTTGTTTGACAGATGGCGTCGGCTTAAACCTCATGCAGCACAATACATTCATTCCTTTTATTTCCATCAAGAGCTCACATCACTAAATTTTCATAGTGGCCCAGCACATACCAAATACGACCTTAAGTTTACCATCTCATGGTTTCCTCACTAAATATTAAATTTGTACGAACAAACTTTGACCATTCGGAATCGGCAACGTAGAGATCAGTTTACGTAATTGATAAATTTCATATCGACGTATCTATTGCTTGTCATCCACACATCAGACGCAAACAAATATCTGGTATTCCGAACACAAATTTTAAATTCGGTGCACCAGGTGAACCAAAAATAGTCATTCTCGGAACACCTCGTGAATACGATCGGTTCCCCATTTTAATACACACACATGTAATTGCAGTTGGAGCAACGTCACTATCTGTCCAACTTTTACTAATCTTTTCATATTGCCCACCACATAACTACAATAACGACATAAATATGTATTTAGATATTATCTCAAATATAATTGAGACATCTCCTACAGAATACATCATTTTTGCCGGCGATTTCGACGCAAAAAGAGCTTTGTGCGATTGTCTACCGTCGGACACGCGAGGCAATGCGGTAGTGCAGATGCTCTCATAACATTCTTTGCATGTCCTCAATGACCCAAACTCTCTACTTACGTTTGAAACGGAATATTTCCTTAGCTGGATAGAGTTTACTACTGCCAGTAATTTCGTCGTTTCAACGGAATATAAATGGAAAATTCTAGAGGGATATATGTTCAGTGATCACAGGTTAATTCTGTATTGTTTCGGCAATGCGACTTAGCCATGTACAAAGAAATTGATATTTCATGGAAAAAGAACAAATCTTGAATCACTAAAAAATTACAACTGGTTTTCTAAAGTAACTGGGGCTGACCTCAAATCAGCAAACGCACTAGATCTCATTCTACAAACATTATATCCTACAAACTATCCACGTTTGGAGCATTGTACCGAATGAGTTTTAATAAAATAAAATCACCGGTTCATTTACTTCCATTAGGAAGCCGGATGGTACGCTCACCAGGAGCGTACTAGAATCAGCATCGCTTCTGTGCGGGCCCAGGTACTCAAAGAGAACAAAAATTCAGATGAGGATATCCACCGGAATATGAGAAGAATAGCGTCCGTTAAGGCAATTTCTCCTGGGCGTTCATTCACACATTTGGAAATAAGATCCGCCATAGCAATGTGTAAAACGAATTCGGCTCCCGGCCTAGATAGTCTCACTCTTTAAACAATAGAATATTTTTTGAACATCACCCCAACTTCTTTTTATTCATTTTTATTTCGGCACTGCGATTAGGTCATTTTCCGACTATTTGGAAATCTGGAAAAACTATTTTTATCTCGAGACCCGGTAAAAATTTAGAAGACACATCTTCTTATCGTCCAATAGTTATGAATTCACGATTTGGCAAAATTTTGGAACACCTTCTCAACTCCCGTTTTTATGATTTCTTAAATTCAAATAACCTAATCCAAAATAACCAATACGGCTTCACAACTGGCAGAAGTGCAGTCATGCCATTCACCATTTATAACAACAGTTACAACAAAACAAGCCACACAAGACACCAGTGATGCCAGTATCTAAAGATTTTAAAGGCGCGTTTATTCGGTGTGGCACCCGCTGGTGCTAAGATTTTTCCAACGACACGGATGTTCGAGAAACCTACACCATCTCCTGACATCATTCCTCGGTAATAGAAAAATCTTATATAGAACCAAAGTATCGCATGTGTACAACACCCCAACTTTAGGAAACCCGCAGGGATCTCCTATAAGTCCACTATTGTGGAATGTGGTCATCAGTGGACTATTAAAAATACCAATGCCACCAAACTTGAAAATACAAGCGTATGCTGATGACACAGTAATAACCATATCGTGTCCCACAAAGTCCGCCTTAGAAGAAATGACAGCCGACATACTTCAAAAAGTGCGTTCTTGGACGTATATGGCTAAAGTGACCGCCAATTCGTCTAAGCCGGAATACATGATTTTTCCGAATGGCCAACCTTCAATGCGAACAGCAACATTTAACGTAATCACGGGTAATTAACGGTTGCAAGGCAAAAAATCACTTTGTATAGTAGGCGTAGTATTCAATTCAAGATTAGGCTTTAAAGAACACGTAGATTACATCCGCCTAAAGTTAGAAAACTTTGTTCCAAAAACATTACCAGTTTTTCGATTTCAGTACGCAGGATCAGCCAAATGGCAAAAATGTTATATAAACAAGTTGTTTTACCGCCCATTACCTATGTGGCTCCGGTGTGGTGGACAGATCCTCCTCAGTCAATTCTTAAGGAGAAGATTATTTCAGCGCACCAGTGGCCAATAGGGGAAACCCGCTCAAGTTTGCCCGCCGACGCCAGCACTTGCCTTTCCCCTGCCAGAAAAAGCGCACAATTGTAGCGTGTTGCGACCCTTCCGCTCCCTTTGGCTCCCACGCATTTGCGAAGCGCGCGCTGCACGGGAAACATCCCTCGTTCCGCGATGTCACCCCAACAGAAAAGGGGGAACTATTGCGGCCTCGTCAACTGTCACAATAAACTTGCAAACACGAAGGGGTCGACTCCACCAATGAAATTCTACCGATTCTCGAACCGATGGTACGAAACAAGCAGACGACAGGAATAGATAAAGCAGTGCGCCAAAAAAAGTAAGAAAACATTTTTAAATTAGAATTATCACGCGCACAATGCATTCATACTAACGGGTGTTAATTTCTGCGTCACCGTTCCTTTTATCTAAAGAGCTACTGGCAGATGCGCATCCCCATTTTAAATGTATATTTTATAATACTTTCAACATCCGTCTTTAGAGCAATGGTAAAAAATTGCGAAGAAATGTGTTTATGCTGCTACTATTATTGGATATTGTAGGGGACGTAGTAGTTGAAGCTGTGTACACATGTGGTATTGGTGATGTGTGGTTATATATTTTTTATATCTACGCAGCGCTGTCGAAAGTGTGTGGTTGCCAAAAGCTTGAACAATGATTTGTAGCAGACATTTTGTGGGAAACTGCAAAAATGACTCATGTCTGCACCCGTCATATGTGCCGACAGTGTTTCCAGTGGCTTATAATGAACGGGCACCTCACACAGAAACGGCGCAGAGATATGATCGACAGTGAACTGCATAACTATCTTTGCATTTTAAAACATTTTCTGGGGACTGATGATTACTGATTTCAAGCTCAGCGAGACTTCATTCCGCGTATAAGCAATTATCAAGTAAAGCTAAAATAGAAGAGTTTTAAACAAAGATGACACTTTCACACCACCACATTTTAGGGGTAAGATTGAAACGCGGTTAGTAACAAGCACATTAACAGTTTTCATACGTAGCTATCTTCGTGAAGTTCACGTATAAAATGGTTCGGTGCACACAGATGGACGCAATTGCTAGTTTTTAATAGGGTGTTTTGCCATCGTACATGTTTTCATAGAGTTTGATTTCATATGCACTACTTGTTTTATTTTGTAAATGTACGGCGTTACTAACAGGATCACGGAAAACCCTTAAACGTATAGTCATTTTCAGGCTTCTTGTACATTTTATACTTGAAGATGATAAAAAAATTGTTATCTGGCGCACTACAGATATGCTCACTGTTGATCACCGTACAATATCTGGATAAAAAATACCTCTAACGTATGAACGTTGTTGTGAACGGCGCGATCTTATCTCTGCCACAACCATATTTTGCTTAGGAGGAAGCGTCATTCTGTGAGGGCAGCCAGATCAACCCAAAATTTTGTGGAGCAGGCTGTGCCGCAAGGTATTGCTCAAGACGACCCAGCAATGCAAGATGAAGAGAATTCTGTTTTCCTCGATGTCTATGACACGCTTTCAAGTGAATTGGAATCGCTAGAGACGCCAGTGATGCAATTACAATTGCCGCTGGAGATGCGAAGCTCCCGTTTGAGTGGACACGACCAGGCCAACTACGAAAAAAAGAAAAAAATGCATTAACCGTTGTTGCACGTCCATTGACAGACACAGTGAACTAGTTGTTGCTGAGTGTGCAGGAACAGCCCGAAAAACACGGTGCATTTTCGATAGTGACCAAGATAAAATGCATTTATAACAATGTGCTCTCCCCCGCAGATTAGACACACACAAAAAGGTTTCTCTGAAAGCTGCGCGCTCATCATGATAGTACGCACGCGGTTCGTGAACTCAAGTTCCCGCGATGAAAACGGTGATAATGCAAGAAAAGACACGCGAGATAGATGTAAATTTTCGTTGTGGGTCAGAAATAAGCCCCAAATTGACGATTTATCTTTGAATTGCTGTGTATATACCCTATGATAACTTGGGTGGGTGCTAGTAAATTAGGGTATACCAACTAATAGCTGTGACAGCGCAGGAACCGCTTAACCTAAAGCACGAAAAGCGGCCTGATTCATCCATGCATCCAGTAACAAACATAGTGCATAGTACACACAACAAACCAAATAAAAAAGGTATATAATTATGATCATAAAGAAAGTTGTATTCACCTCTAACTCCACGTGGTAAACAGCGTCGTCTTTCACTTGCGAAACGCACTTCGCTCTGACGAGGACGGCGTCGTCTGCTACAACATCCTTCGCATCGGCTACATGGCTGAGCAGACGCTGCCCTTTTACCAAATTGCTGCCACAAAAAAATCTTCAATTGCGGCGATCCTATTAAATGCGGAGAGAAGCGTATACTTCATAACCGCGCGAGATGCGAAACTCTGAAAAACACGTGCAGAACGCTTGTAGCGTGCGAGCAAAGCAATGCGTTTTCAAGGCATGTTGAAGGGGACAGAGGAAGGGTCAACACTCGAGTAACAAGTTTTCTCGCCGCATTGACTGACAATTCCAGGCTCTGCAGCGCCCGCCTCGGCTTGGGTCTCCCCTATAATTGCGTTGACGGGAACGTACCATACAACTAGAACGGCAGCTTTAAAGATCCTGGCAAGAACACCTCCTCTTGAATGGGAGCTCGAGCGTCTTTGCGCCGAGTTTTCTCTGTTAATTAGAAGGCAGTTCACTTACTAAAGCCCGAGTTATTATATACCAACTAATATTCAATATGCAAGATGTTCATGGCAAGATCATCCTGCAGATCGGGCATGCTCTCATTCGTATAACTGACTAACACATCACGAAATCAAGATCATGACAAGTTCACGATCACTGCATGTTTATACGGATGGCTCTTGCACATGTCATGCGGCAGGAGCACCATATGTAATCTTAAATTACAGACAAAAAGTCTTAAAGTAGCCCAATTTAAATTACTCAATGTAAGCAGTGCATACTTCACAGAAATTTTAGCAATTCAGGACGCTGTAAATCAGTTACTACTACTTAGTACCAAATTGCCGATTAACATATATACTGACAGCTTGTGTACAGACAGTGTTAGCGAGTGCAAAGTCCACCGATGCACGTATTGCACAACTTGTTGAAGACCTCACGTCGTTTAAGATGAGTGCTCCGTGCATCTCTGTCATGTACGAGGACACAGCAATTTGTAAGGTAACGATCTTGCAGACGCAGCCGCGACCTCAGCCTCAAAATGTGGCCTCGTCAGGTTTGCAAAACTTTTCGTTAGAACTATTAGAACAAAATTATATAATCAAATGTACACTTTCTGGTATAGAGATTGGCTACAAAATCATTCCGGTACCGCTTTATTCAATTGGGTTCCTAGTATTCAAATATATTGGTATACTTCCCACCACAGAAGTCTCTCATTCATATTTTAACTGGACACGGACGATTTTCATTCTATTTACACCATTTCAATCTGGCTCCAAATTCATACTGTGCATGAGGGGAGGAATGTCATTTAACTTTTCATTATTTTAATGAATGTTGCATCACTACCGCACTGATAGCCACACTAACTCGATCAGGAGATTCTTCCGTCGTTACGATGGAAGATTTTCTTCAAATCCTAAGTATACGTATAAACATAGCAATGTTATTAAGAATGGAAAAAACTCATCGATAAGATGTTACCAGACTTCATTAGACCACAATATAACCCGGACGGCACAAAATTTCAATTCAAAATTAAAGTAGACTTTGACAGAGTCGAAGCCGTTTAGTGAGTAGCGACTCTACTCTAGCTACTTGGACGGGCCCGTAAGTGACCTCGACTGGATATTTAACTTACAACAGGGCCTAAGAGTAGATAGATAGATATGTGGGGTTTAGTGTCCCAAAACCACCATATGATTTGAGAGACGCCGTGGTGGAAGGTGCCGGAAATTTCGACCACCTGGTGTTCTTTAACTTGCACCCGAATCTGAGCACACGGGCCTACAACAATTCCGCCTCCATCGGAAATGTAGTCGCCGCAGCCGGCATTAGAGCCCGTGACCTGCGGGTCAGCAGTCGAGTACCTTAGCCACTAGACCACCACGGCGGGCACGGCCTGAGAGTCATGGCTGGCTCTATTTCTAGCGACTTGGAAAGCGGCTTCGAAAAATCATGAGGAAATAAGAGCAGCCATCAATAAGAGTGTTTATTATTATTAAAGAAAAGACAAATAACCGTTCAGGGCGTGGCAGCCTTCAATTGTCCAGTGACTTGGACAGATGGAATGTTACTCTGTAACCAAACACATCAGTACCGGGCCAAAGAGCCATCGCTGGCTCCCTCCGTGCGACTGCGGAGCGGTTCATGTTTAAACAAATATCTCACATCATGCACTTCGCCATTGTGTTGCTGCAAATATATGCAAAACCTGGAAAGTGCCAAATTTTAACACTTATCAGTGTTAAAATACCAGAATCCTTAAAAAAGATAGTAAAATGTTGCCTTGAGTACACATTATTATACTCTCTTAGACTGAAACGCCTTACCTCTTTGTATCTCAGCGGCAACAAATGTTGCCATTACATAAAATGGCGCTAAAAATCTCGTGTGTCGCCCAAAATTGAAAGTTCATTTTTGAATTTCGCGCTATATTGAAGTTTTGGAATATGCCAACTAGATAGCGCTACCTGTGATGGCAACTACACCACAACCAAAGAAGAATGGCGTCTTCCTAAAAATGCCCGCCACGGTAAGTACCTTCGCGTTACAGTAATATTTCACTATATTTATCTCCTTTTTCATCCTTTAAAATACTTCTGGTGTAATATAGGAATTCACAAGGAATATTTTGATGTCAATTGCTCTAGAAAAAATTGAATAGAAGTACTTATTTTTCGTCCATGCTGTGTTGCGTACACATAAGTTGCCGTCAGAAATACGGGGCTCCTGAATTTCGCAAATTGGTCTGTGGGGCTGCTTTTCGTTCACTTCGTTTTATAAAACGCGGCGGTTTACCATAAAATTTTTGATTTCTAATAAAATAAAATATCTCTCTGCAGGCGGAATTAACGGACATCGAAATCCAGGGAATTTCGTTCGACTGGCGAAGTGGGAGCGAATGCTCCGATTTGGAAAGCCCCAATCATGATCAGGCGGAAAGGACCGCAAGTCAATATAGAAGTGGGACAGATTCGTCTAACTTCTCAGACAGCGATGGTCTTGATGTCGAAGACTTCACTACTGTGAAGAACAACATAAAGAAATACCTGGCATTCGGTAAAGAAAGACCTTGACATCAACGAAGGCTTTCCTACTAGCATTCTAAGTCCAAAAGTCTCTGCGGCAGAGGCTAAAACGCCCGTGAGTATGTTTACTAAGCTGGTAGATGAGGATTTGATCGAACATGTGACGTTCGAAACACACCGATTCCGGGTCCAGAGCAATCGTACGAGAGTAAAACCTGTGACGCTTGAAGAAATGAGGGAATTTCTCGGTATGGTCTTGTACATGTCCGTAGTGTCCATGCCATTCAGGCACCTGTACTGGTTCCGGTTATTGCTCCAATCCCACTTTGCGCACTGCATACCAAGAAATCGCTTTGACGAAGTGATCTCACTTTTTCACGCGTGCAACGACGACACCGAGAAGAAAAAGGAAGAAGATGGCTACGACAAGCTTTACAAGGACCGTCCGTTGCTCAGCCGTCTGAATTATAATTTCCAGGGTGCTGCGGAAATGGAAGATTGTCTTGCCGTGGATGAAATAATACAATTCAAAGGCCGACACAGCCTCAAGGTGTACATAAACGAAAATCCTAGAAAGTGGGGCTACAATGTGTGGACACTGGCTGGAAGATCCGGCTATGTATACAAAATTGAGCCTTACAGACAATTTAGTCTTTGACCCCACGGATTTGTCAAATGACATCGGAGACAGTGGAAAAACTTTTGCGACTCTCTGAGGGCTGTGAAGAGAAAGAAATCTTTTGTGACAACTTCTTCGCTTTAGCAGATCTTCTAGTGGAAATGAAGCGCCTGTAGATTAGGATGCACAGCAACCATGAAAAACGGCAGAATTGGACGCTGCCCCTTAAAAGCCGAAAAATTCCTGAAGGGGGAAGGCCATCGATCCTTTGATTTCCGATCAGAAAAAGACAGTGGCATTATTAATTGTCACTGGCATGACAAACGCAGCGTCATAATTGGATCGAATACCCATAGCGTAGGTCCTGTAGGAGCTTGCCAGCGATACGACAAAAAAAAACATACACCGAAGGTTTTCGACCGAGCTTGGTAAGAGTATACATCCAAAGCATGGGTGGTGTCGACAGAGCGGACCAGCTGCTTTCTTTCTGCCGCAATGAGTTGAAGACGAAGAAGTGGTACAAGAGGATCATTTTTCACTTGCTAGACCTTGCTATTGTGAACAGCTGGTTGTTGTACTGCGCCGTAAAGGATTCGGAAATTGAGCGCGCAAAATTCAAGCTTCAGGTTACCTTAGGGCTAAGGAAGTCGGAAAAGTCACACAAAGCGCCCCTCCATGACCGTACTCTGACTGAACATTGGCTGTCGAACCGAGCTTCGGATATACCTACTGCCATAAGGTATGATAGGGTAAATTATCTGCCTGTCAAAGTGCCTCAGAAATGTGCCCCAAGGTGCAAGCTACCGCAGTGTTCACGAAGAACAAGGCTCCAGTGTGAGAAGTGTAAGGTGTACCTGTGCGTCGAAGAAGATGGACCAGCAAACTGCTTTGAAAGATTCCACACTGAGGGACTTCGTGTTCCTAGCGTACACTTATGTGTACATTCTTTTTCTTCAATAAATAAGGTTTGTTGAAGGACATATTTTTTTCTGTATTATTTGGCACACTTTAATAGAGAGTCAGTGAAAAGACGCTTGCTGTTGTGCCTACGAACAGCATGGGATACAAAGGGTATGCAGTATACCGTGGTCCATGTTAAGACCATCCTTTTAACGTCCAAAAAAAAAACGCTGAAACCACTCTCACTTTTGAGGTTTGAGCCATACCGATTTATCTCCTGAGTAATACTATAATAACTAATTTTATTATTATCAAACTGAACTTTTACTGAATAATATCTGTTGCTACCTCATCAGAACATACCTATTTCTACATTGCCTTGCACGTACTTGGTTCTACATTGAAAAAAAAGAGGGTGGCTCAGGTGTGGCTTTAGAACGTACACAATCTGTCTCATATATAAAATTTTTCCTCTCTGCCTATTTCGCTTTGTCTTAATACAAAGGTTGTAACTTTCTCTTTAGAAGAACGCTTGTTTCTGGACTCTGTATTTTTTAAGTGAAACCATCGGTTTTTCGAGGTCCTTCGCCTCCCCGTCTTGCGGTGATGGCCGTGGAGCATGCCAGAGGCCCGCCTGGTCAGAGGTCCTCCCACCCGTCAACCGCAAGGAAGTGAGCTGGCTCTCCCAGTGACACTGAAGACACAGATTTCTATTCTATGTCGGAAGACGACACATCCGATGACAGCTTATACATGTACGGGGTAAGAGGGCGAAGAGAAGGACGGCGAATAATACATAAGCATCAGCTCCTGCAAGTATAGCGACTGTACAGTCAAGGCGTGCGCGCTGACCGCACGTCACCACCTTTATGCCGGAAGATTCTTCAAGCAACCTACGACTTCCGAACAGGCAAGCCCTTTCCGTTGCTCTGGAGTGTGCGGTGCCACATCCAACGAGGACGTAATAGTAAACCCAATGAAGAATATTCTCGCCATAGACGTGCACGATGTCAGTGCGCAGGAGAGCTGGAGCAAATGACTGAGCTAGGCGGCATTAAACTGCGCCCCTTTATCCCGACAGATGATAAACCAATTGCCGGTGTAATTTATGACATCGACATTGCCATTCCTAAAGTTGACTTAACTACCCTCATCAAGCCTGCAAACGAGGAAACTGTCATTACGCAAGTGCGACGCCTTGGAAATACGCGCTGCGGAAAAGTGCTTTTCAAGAGAGATTGCATGCTGTCCCACGTTAAAGTTGGATATTTCCGACATCTGGTTCGGCCTTCAAAAGTGAGTTCAATGTCATCAATGCTTCAGGCTAGCACACGTCTAGGGCGTATGCCCCAACTCACGACTGCGTCCCCGTTGTGCTGAACCTCATGCTGAAGACGCCTGTTGGGCGACTACTCTGAAGTGCGCCAACTGCAGCGGTCCTCACGCTGCCTCGTCGAAAGAATGTCCTCGAATACAAAAGGAGCGCGCGGTTCTCAGACAAATAGCCCGAGACGACTCGACACACAGGGAAACAGCCGAAGCAGTCCGGCATCAGCGTTGACGTCGGCATCATCGAAAGTCTTCAAAGAAGGCACATTCACAAAATGCTGGTTCCCACTGTTTAGCGGTTCCACCCAGTAGTGCCGCGAAAGCACCCACCACTTTTACAAAAGAAGCTCAGAAGCCTCCTTTTCTGGAGAAATGGCCCACGCTTCCGACCCGCTCTACTGCCAAGGAACCACAGCAGGTTGCGGCCACACCAGAGCTGCCTCCAGTCATGAACGATTTGCCTAAACCTGATCGTGATGTGATCTCGGTGCTGTGTTCCCTCATAGAAGCCATCCGAGTGATATTAGTCGACATGAAGACACCATCTGCTCGAAGCGCACTTGGACTATTGGACGCCCTAAGGTCAGTGCTTTAATCTCTCAACTAGGAAGATGGCTACTCACACATCATCATTTCGTAAAGAAGTCAAGGCTGCATACGTCATCCAATGGAACGCCAGAGGACTAAAATCACGTCTTTCAGATTTTCGTCAGTTTGTTTTTACTAACGTGTTTCCACTCATCGTCATTTGTGAAACCAACTTGTTGAAACCAATAAGACTTTCGGGGTACGAAGCTGTCATGTCTTCAACAAACAGTGCGTGCAGCAAAATCATCGTCTTTGTTCGTCGTTAACTGAAGTATTTTGTGCAAGCAATTGCACCTCACGATGACAGTCAGCATGTCTGCATCACTGTGAAAAACAACAAACTCATGTTTACTCTCATAGGCGTTTATATATCGCCGTCGAATAATCTTGATTCCAGGAGATTAGCGGATATCTTTAGAGTGTGTCCTGCACCATATGTCATCATAGGTGATTTCAATGCGCACCATCACGCATGGAGAAGTACGCGGACAAATGCAAGAGGAAGCGTGTTAGCTAAAATCGCCTACAACTATGGCCTTACTCTCCTGAACGACGGTAGCCCCACTTTTCTTCGATGGGTGACATACGGCAGCTGTCTCGACCTTCCTTTTGTCTCCAACTCTTTCGCGAGATACGTCAAGTCGTTTCCAGATGTTGAGACACGAGGAAATGATCACATTCCAATCTACCTTAAGATCAAAGGCTTGTTTAGTTGTGGTCCACGGACGACCATTCAAGCAGTCCAATAAACCAACTTCAAATCTGACATAGAAGATGCTTGCAGCGATGGCATACGTTCTGGATAAGAGCAAATAATTCAGAACACAATGCAAAACGCTACTCGCACGGGGACGATATCTTCAACAAGAAACGACTTTACCATAGAGTTGGAGTGACTCCGACCAGTTCGACGCCAGGCGGAGCGTCGGTACTGGCGTACCAATTCAATTCACGATCTTAGGGCAGCCAGAAGGATGCAAAAGAGGTTTCGCCGTCGCATGAATAGATTAGCGTCGGAACAATGGACAAAGTTTTGCCAGTCACTAGACCTTCGCAAGACAATCTCACACATTTAGCAAATGGTGCAAGGTCTGCTTCATTTTACGGAACAGCATTTTCCACTCAAAGCACTCGCGCTATTTCAAAGGAGACAAGACATCGATGTCGCAGATTTCTGTGTGCAGATCGCCAACCAAGTCACTCGTCCAGATTCTGCAGTGAGAGGCGACGTCCACCGTTCCCGTGACTACCACATGGACCTCCCTTTTACAATGGAGTAGCTCGAGGCGGCACTAGGATTCTGCAAGCGTTCAACTTTTCCGAGCCCAGATTGTATTCCGTATCGAGCTTTGCGCAACCTTGGGCAAGGTGCAAGTAGAAAACTGTTGTGCCTTTACAACATCTAGGGGCAGGATGGCAATGTTCCTGACGACTGGAAAGTAAGCCGCTTGTTACCCATCTTGAAGCAGGGCAAATCTCCACTCAAACTCATCTCATACCACCTAATAGCACTGGCTAGCTCCGTAGGGAAGGTAATGGAACGAATGATACTAAGCCACCTGGAGTGCCACAAGGTTTATCCGAATTCAGTGGCTAGTTTCCAACGTGACCGCTCTTCCATTGACAATGTCGTTGATCTAGTTTCGTACGTTCAGCACGAAAGATCCCGTAAGCGACTATCTACAGCTCCGTTTCTAGATGTGAAAGGCGCGTATCATAATGTACTACATGAAGCCATTTTGGGTGCTCTTGCGGTGGTTGGCCTTGGTGGTCGAGTCTTTCGGTAGATTTCGAGTTACCTGGCTGCAAGATCATTCTTCATGTTAACAGAAATTGGCCCAACTATGTGACGCTATACTTACAGGGGTGTTTCTCAAGGCGGAGTTCTTAGTCCGACGCTATTCAACCTTGCACTAATTGGCCTAGCTGAATACCTCCCAAGTACTATTAAAATCTCACTATAGGCAGACGACATCTGTGTCGGGACTTCGGCAGTGACACGTCCTCAGATACGTTCCCGGCTTCAAAGAGCAGCAACTATGATTGCCAACTACTTGTTAGAACAAGGTCTCAGCATATCACCAGAAAAATGCACGCTGGTGGCCTTCACTCGCAAAGCAATGGCCCCTTATGTCATCTCAATCTGCGGTTCACCTAGTTTTACGCCAGATCCCACCGGTTTCTGGGCATCATTGTTGATAGGGACCTTTATTGCAGTCCACATGGGGCCTATAAGAAGAAGCGCCTGACCGCTATTTCCCAATTGTTCAAGTTCCTAGCAGAAAAGACGTGGGAGATGTCGGTAGACGCAATGATGGAACTCTACAGAGCCCTGTTTTTCGCTATCGCTAAGCACGGGCAAGCTATATACTAAGACATATCTTGCCCGTGTTTAGCGATACCTGCAAGACCAATGTTCGTGTTCTACAGGCAGTACAAACCCAAGCCCTGAGAGTCTGCCTCGGTCTGCCCAGATGTACGTCAACAGAGGCAACAAATGCATTTGCTGGTGACTACCCGATACAAACTCACATTGTTGTAGAAGTCCTGAGAACGCACATCAGACACTTCGCACATGCTCCCTGTCCTCACCTTGTACAGTTTCCTACAGACAGGCGCGAATCATCGTTCGCTAAAATAATGTGGAATGTATTGTAGAGTATGTATTGGAGAGTTAGTGCGATGTGGTGAGAATGTCCTTCAATTCTTCAGTATGTTAACGAATGTTGCGTCATTACCCCACTGGCAGCCACACTGACTCGATGAGGAGATTCTTCCGTCGGAACGACGGAAGAATCTGAAATTGCTGAATTCCTGAAATCCTAAGTATACGCTGAATCCTAATTGCTTAAATCCTAAGTATACGTAGAAACAGAGCAGTATTATTAAAAATGGAAAAACTGATCAATGAGATGTTACCAGATTTCATTACACCACAATTGAAGCCAAACGGCACATAATCTAAATTTACCTTGAGAGAACACTTTGACAGAGTCAAAGACGTTTAGTGAGTGGCGACTCTAGTCTAGCTACTTGGACGGGCCCGTGAGTGACCTGGAATGGGGATCTAACTCCCTACCAAGCCTAAGAGTCATGGCTGGCTCTATTTCTTGCGTCTTAGAAAGCGGCTTTGAAAGATCTCTATGAAATAAGAGCAACCGTCAATAAGACTCTTTAATAATACTAAAAAAGGACAAATAACCGTTCAGGGCGTGGCGGCCCTTGTCCAACGACTTGGAGAGGCCCAATTGAATGTTACTCTGTAACCAAACACATAATTAACGGGCCAAAGAGCCGTGGCTGGCTCTCTCCGTGTGATTGTGGAGCGGTTCACGTCCAAACAAATATCTTACCTCATGCACTTCTCCATTGCGTTGCTGCAAATATATTGTCACGGCGAATCACAGGTACTGGGGGTTTATTAAACCACCGAATAGCTAGCGCTGGGACGATGCGTCAGTCGTGGCTGGCTCTCGAGTCGAGAAAAGGCACGCGATCTTCTTTCTTTTCTCTAGATGGTAGAGCCGCTCTTGCAGTCGACCCACTACGTGTGGGTGGCATTATCCCCCCCTTTCGAAAAGAGAAAAAAGTCCCAAAAATGGGAAAGAAAAGTACATAGCACCACCATGATGTTACGACATAAGCACGTGAAAAAAAAAGAAATTGGAAATTCAGATAAAGTAAAAGTAGAAATTAATGAGCGTGCCAATATAGAAAACATCAGTGAACGAAGAAGCAAGTTCACAAAAATAAATAAATAACACAAAGAACAGTGTACGGCAAGGAAAAAGTTACGAACAACATGCATTAAATGGTTTCATGCGCAACACATGAACGACGTCCGGCCTCGGTCGTGTCCTGCTCCGTGCCTGCGATGTTGTGTCCAGAACCACTTCGTAGTTCACGTCACTGACGCGGCGTAACACTTTATATGGGCCAAAGTACCGGCCCAGTAACTTTTCACTAAGGCCACGGCGGTGGATGGGAGTCCACACCCAAACTTGGTCTCCGGGGTTGTGAAACACTTTTCTGTGGCGAATGTTATAGCGCCGTGTGTCTGCCTGCTGTTGCTGGCCGATGTGTAGTCGCGCGATCGGCCGGGCTTCCTCAGCACGTTCTGCGAATTCATCGGCGTCAGTTGCCAACTACTCTTCGTCTTGACACGGTAGCATAGAGGCCAGCATGGTCTGCACTTCGCGGCCGTAGAGAAGCCGAAATGGCGTGAATCGCGTGGTCTCTTCTACGGCGGTATTATACGCGAAGATCACGTAAGGTAAGATCCGGTCCCATGTTTTGTGCTGTACGTCGATGTACATTGTGATCATGTCTGCGATGGTCTTATTCAGTTGCTCGGTAAGTCCGTTGGTTTGCGGGTGGTACGCAGTTGTCTTTCGGTGTCTGGTGTTGCTCAGTTTGAAAACTTCGTCCATAAGCTGCGCCGTGAATGCCGTCCCTCTGTCCGTTATTACACTAGAAGGAGCACCGTGTCGTAACACGATGTGGCGCATGAAAAATTGTGCTACCTCAGAAGCCGTGGCTCGTGGGATCGCCCGCGTCTCAATGTAGCGCGTCAAATTGTCGGTCACGACGATCACCCATTTGTTGCTGTGCGCAGACAGGGGAAATGGCCTAAGAATGTCCACGCCGACTTGGTCGAATGACTTGCAAGGTGGTTCAATGGGCTGAAGCAAACCAGCTGGCTTAACAAATGGTTGCTCTTGGCACTGACATTCCCGACAGCTCTTGACGTACTTCTTGACGCTTGCCGAAAGTCCTGGCCAATAGTATCTCTCGCTCACTCTGGCAAGTGTCCGTGAGTAGCCCAGATGACCGGATGGTTCGTCATGGCAAGCGAAGAGGACGTCGTCTCGCATGTCTCGAGGAACCACCAGGAGGTAGGCACGGTTCTTCGAATGAGCGTTCTTCTTGTACAGCACACCGTCTCGGAGGCAGAACAACGGCAACGAGCGGAATAAATGACCTGGTATGATTGTGCCCTGGCCCTCTAACTGATTGATGATCGGACGAATCTCTGCGTCATCCCGCTGCCGTTTGCTCAAGTCCGATGAGCTAATGGCGCCCAGAAAGCCTTCGTCTTCTTCTGCTTCCTGACTGATGACATGAAGGGGTGCACGTGACAGTGTGTCAGTGCCTTCATGCTTACGGCCGGCCTTATGAACAATGGTGACGTCAAATTCCTGCAGCCGCAAGCTCCACCGTGCTAGCCGTCCTGAAGGGTCGCGCAGGCTTGCCAACCTATAGAGGGCGTGGTGGTCCGTCGCTATCTTGAAGGGACGACAATAAAAAAACGGGTGAAACTTGGTGATTGCCCACACGACTGCGAGGCCCTCTTTCTCCGTAGTGGAATAATTCGCCTCGGCAAGGGATAGAAAGCGGCTGGCGTAGGCTATCAATCTTTCGATGTCCTCTTGACGCTGAATGAGCACTGCACCAAGCCCAACGTTACTAGCGTCAGTATGGACCTTTGTGTCAGCATCATCGTCGAAATGAGCGAGAACGGGCGCTGAATGCATGCGCTGTCGCAGTTCATCAAAAGCTGCTTGTTGCTCGTTTTCCCAGACAAACGGTGTGTCATCCCTTGTGAGACGAGCCAGAGGTTCTGCTATCTGTGAAGAGCCATGAAAGAACTGCGATAGTTGGCGCACAAACCAAGGAAGCGCCAGACGGCTTTCTTATCGACAGGAGCTGGTAATTCGGCAACAGCGGCAAGCTTGTCTGGATCGGGCCGGACTCCTTCGGCGCTAACTACATGTCCAAGAAATTTTAGTTCTTCATAGCCGAAGTGGCACTTCTCTTGCATTAGTGTGAGGTCCGCCGATCGAATAGCCTCCAGCACGCTGCACAGGCGGTGAAGGTGCAGCTCGAACGTGGCAGAGACCACCACATCTTCAAGGTAGACAAGACAAGTCTGCCACTTGAGCCGTGTGAGGACACTGTCCATCATTCGCTGGAAAGTTGCCGGCGCTGAACACAAGCCGAAAGGGAGTACTCGAAATCGGTATAGGCCATCGAGAGTCACGAAGGCTGTCTTCTCGCGGTCTCGCTGATCTACCTCGATTTGCCAGTACCCGCTTTTGAGATCGAGAGAAGTCAAATAATGGGCACGACGAAGTCTATCCAGCGAATTGTCGATATGCGGCAGCGGGTACACATCCTTTTTGGTCACGTTGTTAAGCTTTCGGCAATCGACGCAGAAGCGTAGCGACCCGTCCTTCTTTTTGACAAGCACGACTGGAGATAACCACGGGCTGTTGTATGCTTCGATAATGCCATCGTCAAGCTTTTCGTGAACTTGCGTACGTATTGCTTCACGTTCTTTAGCCGACACGTGGTAGGGGTGCTGGTGTATTGGGCGTGCGTCCTCGTATGTGATGATCCTGTGTTGAGTGATGGACGTTTGGCGGATCTTTCAGCAACTTGCGAAGCAAGACCTGTGCTCGAACATGAGAGCTCGCAGTGCAGTCTGGTTATTGGTGGACAGATCAGGATTGATGTCAATGTTGCTCATTGACGTTTCTGCGTTATCCACTATTTCTGACGTGAGACAGTTGGTTACGTTTGCTACTTCGCGGGCAAACGCTATCGAAGTGCCACGGAAAAGGTGTCGATGCTCGTTGCTAAAGTTGGTAACGAGCAATTAAGATGGGCCATCACGAACGTGTATTACACTTCTCGCTACACAGATGCCTTGCTGCAGGAGGTGTTCTAAATTTGTCTCGGCCACCACAACGCCATCGCTCAAACCACAGCATGTTACGTCGACTAGAACACTTGCTCGGGGAGGAAGCGTCACGCTCTGTTCAGAAATACGGAGTACATCGACACGCCTTCCGTCATCTTGCACGTTGATTGCTCGCTGGGATGAAAACGTGACGCGGCGCTCTTGCAGATCAATAATAGCTTCATTTTTCTGTAGAAAGTCAACTTCCAGAATGACGTAACGAAAGCATTCGCGTAGAACAAGGCAGCTTGCTACGAATGTATAGCCTTGAATCTGTACTCTAGTTTTGCAGTAACGTCATGGCCACCAGCTGTGCGAATCTGCGAGTTATGCCCCGGCGTGATTATTTTCTTCAGCTGCGTTCTCAGTTTCCCACTCAGTATGAACTAGTCTGCGCCGGTGTCCACTAACGCATTAACTACACAACCACCAATTGTCACTGCTATGTCGAGTGAAAGCCGGCTATCCTTTGCAGCTGCAGGTGATGTCGGACCAGTTTCTGTACGGTTCTGCGTCAATACTCCGGAGGTCTTCAGCGCTTCGACGTTCAGAGACCCCACCCCCAGAGGTCGCTTTGGCTAGTTTTCTCGGCGGGGGCTGGGAGATCGTGCGGTAGAATACCGCTGGGGCGTTGATGAAAATCACCTCGGTGATGGCGAGCGCAACTGGCGCCTGGCAGACGGTAGTGCCTGCTGCTGGGAGAGGTAAATTTTGATGTCGCGTGGTCTCTGGCCGTAACGGGGTGGCGGCGAGTACGCAGAGAAGCCGCGAAGCCCAAGACGGCGATATGTGCACTGGCGGTACAAGTGATCAGCTTCTTCACAGTGAAAGCATAGAGGCTGGTGATCGGGTGTGCACCAGACATCATACTTCCGAGGAGACGAGTGCCGATCGTCGATGTACTGGACCGGTTGCGCCGAACGATGGGTGACAGAAGCACCATGGGCAAAGGGCAGGGGCAGTGGCGTGTACGTGCCTTCGTAGTATGGTATGTGCTGCGCTGACTTGAGGTAAACTGCAGGGACTGGATGAACGAACAATGGCGGCGATACAGCAGGGCGTTTCAAGGCTTCCGCGTAGGTTGTCCCATGGCGGTATTCAGCAGGAGCTGACGCAGCTGTATCAGGAGGCAAGGTGTCCCGGAGGGCTTGGTGCAGCTCATCCTTGATCACAGTTGATATAGAGCTAACCGTATGATGAGGTGTTACACCAGCCTTTTGCAACTCTTCACGTACGATATTACGGATGAGTTCACGTAAGGAGTCATTGCTGGTCCCAGCAGTGGTGAAAATGTCAGCAGTGGACATGCCACTGACTTGCCTGTAGTATTGGTTTGATTGCTGTTGCAGCATTTTTTCCATTGTCATGGCTTCGGACAAGAACTCCACGACCGTGTTCGGAGGGCTTCTCACGAGGCCGGCGAAAAGCTGGTTCTTGACACCGCGCATCAAGTGACGCAACTTCTTGTCCTGCGTCATTCTTGAATCGGCCCGTCGGAAGAGGCGCGTCATGTCTTCGACGTACGTGGTCGCAGCTCCATTTGGCGACTGGACGTGGGCAAGAATAGCTTGTTCAGCTCTTTCTTGGTGGTCAGCGCACGCATATGTCTGCACAAGTCTACGAGAGAATTCGGGCCACGTCGTCAGCTGCTCCTCTCGATTTTGATACCAAGTGCGTGCCCCCTCTTCGAGATAGAAGTAGACAGGAACCAGTTTCGCCGCGTCGTCCCACTGATTCAAAGTGGCTACGCGCTCGAAGTTCACCAACCAGTCCTCAACGTCCTCGCGCTCCGTACCATGGAACGTCGCTGGTGCCCGTGGGCTTTCCAACGTATAGCGGTTCGACGACGTGCTTCCCGTGCCGGTTGGCAAGGTTTGTACCGAAGTGCTGGTCATGTTTGTTGACGTGGTGGGAGCAGTATCGTCGACTACCGGAGGCAATCCCCTGATTCGGCAGCTGGTCCGATGCACGGGAGTATCGACTGGCACTGGACTCGCATTACGGCTTCCTGGGGCGGTCTGTAGCATCCGTGAGACTACCCAGCACTTTCCTTCCGCCAATTTGCCACGATGAATTACAGGTACTGGGGTTTATTAAACCACCGAATAGCTAGCGCTGGGACGATGCGTCAGTCGTGGCTGGCTCTCTAGTGGAGAAGAGGCACGCGATCTTTTTTTTTCTCCAGATGGTAGAGCCACACTTGCAGTCGACCCACAACGTGTGGGTAGCAATATGCAAAACCATGAAAGTGCCACATTTGAACACTTATCAGTGTTGAAATACCAGACTCTTTAAAAAAGGCAGTCAAATCTTGCCTTGGGTACACATCATTATGCTCTCTTAGAATGAAACGCCTTAATACAGTAAACCATGGTCCGTACTAAGGCCATTCTTTTAACTTAAAACAGAAACGCTTGAAATAATTCCCCCTTCTGATGTTTGAACCGTACCAATTTATTTCCTGAATAATACTATATTATCTACTTTAATTATTATCGAAACGAACTTTTACTGAATACTATCTGGTATTACGTCATGAGAACATACTTATATTGAACATACTTTTCAATGTGCTTGGTTCTTAAATGAACAAAAAAAGCGACTGCCTCGAGTGTGGCTTTAGAACACATTCTTTCTCATAAATATACAATTTTCCCTCTCTAACTCTTTCATTTTGTCGTATGACAAAGGTAGTAACTTTCTACGTAGACTTTTTTTAAATTTTTTCAACTTTTTTCATCTATAGTTCACGCGTAAGCTTTAATCATGATAGTTCATGGTGGAAATTATACGAGGCTTAGTAAACAAAACGGTTAGTGGTCGCACAGCAAGCGACCGGACTGGCCGGATGTTGCGGCTGGCTCGTGCCGCCACACGCATGAGACCTGGAATATATTTCTCTGTTGCAGATTTATGGTACATGTGCCGAAATATAATTCAGTCAGTCTTACAGATACCGGTGTGCGATAACTATCAAGAACGAAGCAAACTTCCTCAAGCTTTGAATGACAAGCCGCATCTTTACACGGGAATTCTCGTACAGCCTCATCACAAGTTTTTTTTTTCTTATTCTTCAGTGCCGCTGTCTGTCTCCTTCTTTTCTTGTACTTCGTTATTGGCGTTGTTTTTTTGTGTGTGAATCATGTTGTACCAACTCGCTCAAGCAACCACGAGAGCTTCTTCTGCTTTCTTTCTTTAAATGGCCTAGGCAAGACCATTCCGTGCTCACTGAGCCAATGCCTTCGAATATTTACACGTTATCGTTTACCGTGCCCAACCAATATTTTTTCAAGTGGTGTTTTTAAAAGAAAATTACGCGCTTTGAAAGTTTTGAGCTCCTTTTCATTTATCTTTAATTGGTTTCATGCCTGCTATTGCTGCACGTAGGAGCAGGCTAAACACCACTTTTATTTTACGTTATTTTCCTGTCCGGGTGATGGAGAGTTTGAGAAAATTTCGTTCTAATTGATTAATTTGATCTTTTAGAGTACCGAATCAATTCGTATTTCGTTGCAGACTGAGCAGCGGCATCCGCAAAATCATTGCCGTAGACGTTGCTGAGGCCACGAACTTGATATATATTTACTGTCATATAATTTTTTCTTAATTTTGAGGAGTCCCCAATTATCTGTGCCACCTTTGCATCCGAAGATTTTGGACTTGCGATAGCCGACAATAATGATAAAGGGTTCGTGTAAATGTTTATCGGCAATTGTATTCTGACGGTGGACAGATAATTGAGGGCCTCTTGAAAAGCTATGGCTTCGGCACAGTGTACACCACCTGCTCGGAATACTTTAAAACGGCCTATTTTAATGATTTTCACTTTAGGCCCGATGACGACGAAAGCAGCGCTGGTACATCTAGTCTTGTAAGAACCATCTGTATATACACGAATTGCTCTATGAGTTGCGAAAAAAGGAATTTCTGCACGTTTTAAAGGGTCAAAGTTGTGTATGCACGTACGTTTCGCCGGGTGTTGTTTCAAAATGCCGCATGCGTATTCCATAGATGTGGGGACATAATACTTTGCGCCATAACAGGTCGGTTGGTTTAAGATAAACAACAAAAATTCTGCACAGACACGCTCCATTTCCAATTCTATGGGCGGTGCTTTCAGTAATACTTGTAGTGCGGCAGTTCACGTTGTTCTGTATGCTCCCGTTAACGGCATTAACGGGTGACGACGTTCCGGTATTAATTTTCTTTTAGTAAGGAACCGGGTGGATCAGTCCTCCAAACCGGTGCCGCCTAAGTAATGAACAGTAATACCACTTCTCTGTATATTATTCAAGCAGGCTCTCCCGTGCCTGTGTATTTGATTTGAAAGTATGTTGAAATTTTAGGTACTAAATATTTTAGTTTTTCTCTTATATATTCTACGTGTTCTTTGAAGTCTAACCTAGAATTGAATTATGACTCCTAATATACGTAATGTATCTCGCTTTTGCAATCGTCTGTTACTCAATGCGATATTAAATCAAGCAGTCCACTGGGAAGGATGACCATTGAAGAATAATATGTATTCCGATTTATGGGCAATGATTGTAACTTTGGCTTGTTTGGCCCATGTCTCAACTTTTTTGAGGGCATCGACAGCTTTTTGCTCTAACATCAGTTTAGTGTTTGTTGATATCCCGAGTACCGTGTCGTCGGCTTATGCTTGAAGTGACGCATGTTTTGAGAGCTGTATTTGTAGCAGACCATTGATAACTAAATTCCGTAGTAATAGACTAATAGGTGATCCCTGTGGACTTCCGAGTGTCGGATTTTCATAAGTGTACAAAGTTTTTGTCTTAAAAACTACCCTTCTATCGCTCAAAAAGCATCTCTATAAGTAAAATAGGTTTTGTGGAATACCGTGACCTTGTAAGAACGTCAACACTAATAGATGCCAGACCGAGTTGAACGCCCCCTTGAAATCCAAGGAAATAATTAGAGCGGGTATTTTATCGTTTTCAAGGCGTTTTAACTGCCACTGGTGAAGCCGAATTGATTGTTTTGAATTACCTTATTTTGATGCAAAACATAATGTAGACGCGAGTTTAATAGGCGTTCTAAAATTTAGCCAAATAATGAATTCATGAATATCGGTCGATAAGACGAGGGATCCTAAGGGTCACGACAGGACTTAGGGAAAAAGATAATTTTGCCAGATTTCCAAAATGTTGGAAAATGTCTTAATGTCTGGGCTGAATTGAAAATAAATAGAAAAAATTTTGGATGACTGTCGAAAAGTGATCGAATAGTGGTTAAAGTGAGCCCGTCAAGGCCTGGAGCCGAATCAGTTTTGCCTTGTGCTATAGTTGTTTTGATCTCTTGGAATCTAAGGAGCAATTTGTTCTGTCTGAAACAGCTCGTGCCGAACCTACAATAAGGATGTCTTTATGAATCATCTGTCAAGTTATCATCTTTACTGGCATGTGTTTTCAGAAGCAAAGATGCAGACTCCAAAATACTTTGAGTGAATGTTTCGTCTGGCAATTTGAGCGATCACAATTGATCGGGAGAGTGTAGCTTATTAAATGCAGCCTTGAACGGTTGCCCGGAAAAAGACAGTTTTGTACACTATGTACAAAACCGTTTTAACGAGGCCTCCTGTGCTTTTCTTATACTGTTTCTTTATTTAGTTCGGGCGGCTGAATAAGACTGTCTCAAGCTTTTTCGCATATCTGGTTCGCGTGCGTGTTGGAACGCTCGACGTAATCTGCGTACTTGCATTCGTTCCTGTTCGAGATTCATGGTCCACCGTGTGTTTGACCGATGAGGACCTGATTTGTGTGTACTCAAGTTCCTTTTAACAAGAGAATCGTAGATACCAAAAAAGTTTGTGAGAACTAGGTCCAGAGCAGATCCCGATTGCAGATCTGCTCCAATGACCTTGTCAAACCACGTGTTATTCTTGAGAGATGTCATAACTTTTTGTTTTTCTCTTAACGTAAGTTTATTTTTCTTACTCGCTGGTTTTTTTTGTAAACAAAAACAGTAATAGGCGATGGTGATTGAACATGTACCCGTCCATTAGGTCCTACTTGTATCCCTTAGAAACTGAGTGGGAGCCTATGCAATGACATCGTTCGAACTCTGTGCGTATTCGGTTTCAAATGTTCGTAAAGAATCCGGGTCGTTCAATATTGACAGAGAATGCTGAATAAGTAATTGCACAAATACGTTTCCTCTCAAAATTAGGTGGTGAACTTCCCCACAATAAACTTTGGCCAATAAGTTCTCCAGCTAATATTACGTTTTATAAATGTGCCATATCAATGCAATTGGAAACTAATTCCGGATATTGATTTATGTCGTTATGTGGGCGGAGCGTAAGCACCCACCAACGGGAAATCGGCATATGGTGATGTCGCACGGATCGCAATCACGTGAGTATAGGTAAAAATCGGAAATTGATTGAATTCCATAGAAGTTGCGAAAATTGTAATTTTAGGGTCTTTAGATGCGGCAAATTCAAAGTATCTTGTGGAAATTCCCGGTATCTCTCCTCGACGCGTGTGTGGATCGCACGCGAGGGCGATGTCTTTGGAAATTTGTTCATGATGTATACTGGTCCTTGAGCTGCAGATTCTGAATGATCCAAATTCGTTTGCATAAATTTAAGATTTATTGTGGAATGCATTTTGTAAAATGATCGAATGCAAATCGGATAAGTGCCGAATTAGAGTTGAGTATATGTGATCGATCACTTATGTGCCGAGTTATGAAGTGAGGTAATGGGTATGTAAGACATCGAAGTGGGAAATTCAAATCAGTCGCCAAAGGGGCATGACAGCGCCATCTGCCGACACTTATTGGTGATATACCACAACGGACATGTTCGTGAACCATCTCTTTGCCTAAGTTGTTCGTCTCGTTTGCGTATTTACCAGAAGGTAGAAGAGGGAAAACATAACCTTTGCTGTTTTTAATTAGCTGAAAAAACTCATTTTTTGAAGCCAAACTGTTATGGCGGTAGTATGATAATATTGTCACAAACAAAGAGGTACGCAGGCACAAAACAGATTGTTTACTTTTGTTACCAAAAGCCAAGTGCGGCGATGGCGTAGTGGTCAGAGCATCCGCCTCGCATGCAAGAGGTCCGTGGTTCAAATCCCGGTACCGCGCAGTTCCCAACCGGATTAAAAAAAAAAACAAAAAATCCGCGTGTTGATGGAACTGCATTAAGAGGCCTGGGGTGCGGCCTCACCGGCAAACACCGCCGAGAACGCACTCCCTCACCAGAGAAGGATTGGCCACCCTGGTGCAGTATCTGGCCACTACTTCCCACATGCACACGTCAAATAACTCACGGCCCTCAGTCCCCAGCAGCTGCGAAGCAACTGACCACGGCGGTGGTCAGATCTGCAACGCAGCAGAGGGTGCTAAGAATCTCTGAATCCGGACAGGCCGCCATTGGAACCTGAACTTGGCAACGTTTAACGCTAGAACCTTATCTAGTGAGGGAAGTCTAGCTGTACTATTCGAGGAGCTAGAGGGTGTTAAATGGGATATAATAGGGCTCAGTGAGGTTAGGAGGACAGATCAGGCCTATACGGTGCTACAGAATGGGCACGTCCTTTGCTACAGGGGCTTGGCAGACAGAAAAGAACTGGGAGTGGGGTTCCTAATGCACAGAATCATAGCTGGCAACATAGATGGCGAAAATAAGAACGAAATAGACTTTATAATGAGTGCACACCCTGGAATCGTGCAGGATGTGGAAGTGATTGGCAAGGTACGATGCAGTGACCATAGAATGGTACGGTCTTGAATTCGCCTAGACTTAAATAAGGAACGACAGAAACTGATACGCAAGAAGCCAATCAATCAGCTAGCACTGAGAGGGAAAGTACAGGAATTCAGAGTGTCACTGCAGAACAGGTACGCGGCTCTTAGTGAGGAAACTGACCTTAGCGTAGATACAATGAATGATAATCTGACGAGTATCATTACGGAGTGTGCAGTGGAAGTTGGAGGCAGGGTAGTTGACAGGACACTGGCAAGCTTTCCCTGGAAACGAAGAACCTAATTAAGAAGCGTCAAACCATGAAAGTGTCAAGTACAACAGACAAAATGGAACTGGCAGAGCTTTCGAAGTTGATTAATAGACGTAAGGTATGCGATGTAAGAAGGTATAACATGGAAAGAATTGAACACGCTCTGAAAAACGGAGGAAGTGTCAAAGCAGTGAAGAGGAAACTTGGGATAGACAAAAGTCGGATGTATGCACTAAGGGACAAAGAAGGCAAAATAACTACCAATATGGATAGGATAGTTAAAGTAGCGGAGGAGTTTTACAGAGATCTGTACAGTAGCCGAGACAACCACGACCTTAATATTATAAGAGCTAGCAGTAACCCAGATTACACCCAACCAGTAATGATAGAAGAAGTCAGAAAAGCTTTGGAGAGCATGCAAAGGGGCAAAGCTGCTGGTGAGGATCAGGTAACATCAGATCTGCTGAAAGATGGAGGACAGATTGTGTTAGAAAAACTAGCCACCCTGTTTACGAGGTGTCTCCTGACGGGAAGAGTACCAGAGTCTTGGAAGAACGCTAACATCATCTTAATGCATAAGAAAGGAGATGACAAGGACTTGAAGAATTACAGGCCGATCAGCTTGCTCTCTGTAGTATACAAACTATTTACAAAGGTAATTGCTAACAGAGTAAAGAAAACATTAGAATTCAATCAACCAAAGGAACAAGCAGGATTTCGAACAGGCTACTGAACAATTGACCACATTCATACTATCAATCAGGTAATAGAGAAATGCTCAGAGTATAACCAACCACTATACATAGCCTTCATAGATTACGAGAAGGCGTTTGATTCAGTAGAAATATCAGCCGTCATGCAAACACTGCGGAATCAGGGCGGAGATGAAGTATATATAAACATTCTGGAAGAAATCTACAGGGGATCAACTGCTACCATACTGCTTCATAAAGAAAGCAACAGAATACCAATCAAGAAGGGTGTAAGGCAGGGGGACACAATTTCCCCAATGCTATTTACCGCGTGCTTACAGGAGGTTTTCAGAAGCCTAGAATGAGAACAGTTAGGGATAAGAGTCAATGGAGAATACCTTAGTAACCTGCGCTTCGCCGATGACATTGCATTACTGAGTAACTCGGGGGACGAATTGCAACTCATGATTACGGAGTTGGACAAGGAGGGCAGAAAGGTGGGTCTTAAAATTAATCTGCAGAAAACGAAAGTAATGTACAACAACCTCGGCAAGGAGCAGCGCTTCGAGATAGGTAATAGTGCACTCGAAGTTGTAAAAGACTATGTCTACTTAGGGCAGGTAATAACCGCAGTGCTGAACCACGAGATGGAAGTAACTAGAAGAATAAGAATGGAGTGGAGCACATTCGGCAAGTACTCTCAAATTTTGACAGGTAGATTGCCACTATCCCTCAAGAGGAAGGTATATAACAGCTGTATCTTGCCGGTACTTAGCTACGGAGCAGAAACCTGGAGACTTACAAAGAGGAGGATTCGGCTTAAATTGAGGACGACGCAGCGAGCAATGGAAAGCAAAATGGTAGGTGTAACCTTAAGAGACAAGAAGAGAGCAGAGTGGATTAGGGAACAAACGGGGGTTAAGGATATCATAGCTGAAATCAAGAAGAAGAAATGGACATGGGCAGGGCATGTAGCGCGTAGACAGGATAACCGCTGGTCATTAAGGGTAACTGACTGGATTCCCAGAGAAGGGAAGCGGGTTAAGGGGAGACAGAACGTTAGATGGGCAGATGAGATTAAGAAGTTTGCGGATATAAATTGGCAGCAGCAAGCACAGGACCGGGTTAACTGGCGGAAGATGGGAGAGGCCTTTGTCCTGCAATGGACGTAGTCAGGCTGATGATGATGATGATGACCAAAAGCCAAAAGTGCGAAAACCATAGGGCACGCACCCACAGAACTACTTCGTTGTCCTCCTCAGAGGCTGGCTACTATAGTTGCCAGCCTACCTTGCGTCAATTCCCCCCTTTCAAAAGCGACCGTCCTATAGTCAATTCACTAAGATGCTAGAGATGTCCATAAAAAATGGTCACGTCAACGAAAAAAAATAACACCATGCTGTTGTGGATAATAAGCAAAAAGTTCGAAGTGTTCATATTTCGCGGGCGTGGTACGGTTTCATCCGTACTACATGGACTACTTCTGGACGTGGATATCTTCGGTTTAAACTGGTATTGGAGCTTTGAGGAACTACCTTGTAATTCACGTCACTGAGGCAGCGCAGAACTTTGTAAGGACCAAAGTAGCGTCGCAATAGCTTCTCCGAAAGCCCACGATGTCTGACCAGTGTCCACACCCACACATAATCCCGTGGTTGATAGTAAACGTTCCTTCGGCCTTGGTTTTAACGGCGAGCGTCGATATCTTGCTGCGTGCTAGCTGGTAGGCTTCCTCGGCTTTCTCAACGAAGTCGTCAACGCTATCATTTTCGCTGGTGTCCAGGTCTACGAGGAAGCATAGCGTCTAACGGTGTTGTGACACGACGGTCATAAACAACCTCGAATGGTGTTAGGTCTGTGATTTCTTGCACAGCGGCATTATAAGCAAACGTGACGCACGGCAAAATTTCATCCCACGTTTTGTGCTCTACATCAGCATACATAGATAGCATGTCGGCCAATGTTTTGTTTAACCGCTCCGTCAAGCCGTTCGTTTGGGGATGATTAGCTGTTGTTTTCCGGCGGTTGGTGTGCGTCAGCTTGGTGACTTGTTGCATTAACTCTGCCGTAAATACTGCTCCGCGATCGGTTATGATAAATTCAGGTGCGCCTTGACGCAATACAATGTCGTCGACAAAGAATCTGGCGACTTTAACTGCAGTTCCCTTAGACACAGCTTTCGTTTCTCTATAGCGAGTCAGAAAGTCGGTGGCGACAATTATCCACTTATTTTCTCAGGTTGACGAAGGGAATGGACCGAGAAGATCCATTCCCACTTGCTGAAATGGTGGTCGAGGTGGATCTAAAGGTTTGAGGAAGTTGGCGGGCTTTGCGGGTGGAACATTACGTCTCTGACAGTCATGGCAGGTGCGGGCATAGCGCTCAATGAACGAATACAGCTGTGGCCAGTAGTACTTTTGTCAAATGCGCGCTAGTGTCCTAGCAAAGCCTACGTTACCGGCAGAAGGATCGTCCTGGCAAGTCTGCAAAGTTTCTTCGCGCAGTGCCATTGGAACGACAAGGAGAAAAGTTTCCTGGCTGCTCTCAAGATTTCTCTTGTAGAGAACACTGTTCCACAGGCAGTACGATGTTAATCCACGTGTGAGCCGGCGTGGGATGATAACGTCTTCTCCTTGAAGACGCTGGATGACAGGAAGTAGCTCAGTGTCCTCACGTTAAAGCTCAACCAACCGCACCACCTCGATGATGCCAAGAAACGGTAAATCTTGTTCAGTGTCAGATGACGTCGGGGAAATAGGAGCACGAGACAGGCAGTTAGCATCTGTATGCTTATGGGCTGATCTGTAGACCACCGTTATGTGGTACTCTTGAAAGTGGAAACTTTAGCGGGCGAGGTGGCCTGATGGATCCCGAGCCAACGGAGCGAATAATGGTCACTGACCGCTCGAAATGGCCGGCCGTATAGGTGGAGTCGAAACTTGCTAATGGCCCAAACAACTGCTAGACACTCTTTTTCGGTAGTAGACTAGATAGCTTCTCCTTTTGTGAGACTGCTGCTCGCGTAAGCGATCACACGCTCTGCACTTTTCTGCCACTGAACTAGAATGGCTCCGATTCCTACGTTGCTGGCGTCTTTGTGAAACTCGGTGTTGGCAGTATCGTCGAAATATGCCAGCAATGAAGGTGTCTGCAGTCAATTGCGTAGCTCTACAAAGGCTTGTTGTTGTTCTTTCGTCCAAACTAAAGGCACATCTGGCCGTGTCAGTCTTGTAAGTGGTTCCGCAATTTTCGAAATTCCTTCGACAAAACGGCGGCAGTACGTAGAGAGTCCGAGGAATCGCTGAACAGCCTTCTTGTCTCCAGGATGAGGGAAATCGGCAACGGCAGCCAACTTCTCCGGATCTGGTGGAACACCCCCCGGGCTCACCAGGTGGCCGAGAATCTTGACTTCTTGATAGCCAAAGTAGTACTTTTCGGGCTTGTTATTAGGGTTCGCTCTGCTCTTTGCAGTGAGGACACTTTTTAGCCTTGAAAATGCTCGTCAAACGTGCTTGAAAACACAACGACATCATCCAAGTATACAAGACACATCTGCCACTTAGTCCAGCTAGCACAGTGTTCATCATGCCTAGGGGTGCGCTGGGCACAAAAAAGCAACAAAAACGCGTGCAAAAGAAGTTCATCATGCATAACGACGTGTTGTTCAAAAGAGATCAAGGCCCAGTCAGCAGTCGAATTCTCTCTGCCTTCCTGCACGACGATAAGCTGAGGCACTCCGTGAAATGCATGAAGGACGATACGGTGGTCACATGGGCATCAGGCGAACATTCGATGGCCTTATGTCTACGTATCACTGGCCGAAACTCCCTGCAGATCTCAGACGGTACGTGCGTCACTGTAACCTTTGTAAGAGGATAAAGATGTCGGCATCGGGGCCTTATAGTCTATTACTGCCAATAGAAGTCCACAGCCCATTTTATACAGTTGGGATGGACATAATAGGGCCATTCAAAACTTCAAGAGGTTACAAGAACATCATTGTAGCCATTGATTACCTCACAAAGTTCATGGAGGCGTAATCACTCTGGAACATAGAGGCTGCAACCGTCCAGAAGTTTGTCGAACGATGGATCATCTTAAAGCACGGACACCCAGCCACAATTATCAAAGACGCGGTACTCAAATGATAACACGCTCTGCTGAAGCATACCTCAATCATCTGGGCATCAGGCTTGCTGGCACTATCACATATCACCCCGAAGCTATCGCATATCACTATCGCATATCACCCCGAAAGAGCGAATAAGAGAATCAAACAGAGGATTTCCATGACTATTACCAGCTCGCGCTCGTGGCTGTTCGGCGTTCGCTTCACTGCAGCAATTTAGAAGCAAACGTGAGTAATTTCAAATTTCACGCTTCTGAATCTTAGCAGGGGTTGTTTTTAAACACATAGAGACTTTATTCGACGCGCTGGTTTGATCAAAAAGGGCGGGGGGGGGGTTCTATTATTTTCTTGATTTCATTTCTAGCCCATTGGCTTTTATGGCCAATATGGCCGTCCACGTGGGTATGCGCCATGGGTGAGCCAACACAGGCTCTTTCGGCGATCATGTCCGCGGGCGGGCCATCAGTTTCTAGCATGGAATCCGGTACGTCTTTTGAACATCGGGATGAGACTTTTATAGCTAGGCCCGGTCCTGCGACCCGGTTGGACTCTTGCGCCGGTGGAGCGCCTTTGGGTGCGCCGCTCACTGGGGGCTCCATCGATGTGGGTTTAACCGCCTTGTGGTCGCAAATAACGGCGTGCCAGCAAAAAATAGAGGAATTTTCATTCGAGGACAAAACAAAAAGTTCAAATGGCGAGAGAGCGTTAATAATAACTGAAACAAACGCTATGGTATACATTTGCGCTTAGTTTGCGCACAGGCATTTCCGCACAGGCGACTTGGAGAGATAGAGTGGTGAACGAGCTTTGCCGTCAACTGGACGAGGCCCGTCGGGAGGCAGCGGAGCTACGACTCAAGGTGGCACTCGGAGGTGCGCCCGCACCCGGTCGGTCCTTCGCGGACGTGGTGGCCGCCCGTCGTGACGACGTTGCCATCTTTCCGGCGCCCGCAGGTGTACCGGGACTTCGCGGCGCGCCTCAGAATATCCGACTTTCAGGATGTTCAAAAGAACCACGGGAACTACCGGTGCCCCCACAGCATGTTGCCTTCATAACACCAGTACGGGACACTCGAACGCCGGCGAATGATGCGATATTGCTGCTGAAAATGCGCATTAATCCATCACAAGCAGGAATCGGAGCAGTGACACTGCGTCAAACGCGCTTGGGTGTCACAGTTCTCGGGACAGAAAGATCATCACTCAACAGTTTAAAAGAAGCTGTAAAGAATACTCCAGTAACACGTTCCGCTATTACGGTTCGCATTCCTGCGAAACGTAAGCCGCTCGTCAAGCTAACGGGAGCGGATCCAGAAAATCCTGCATCTAGACTACCACAGGAACTCAGTAACAGAAATTCGGCGCTTCATTTCGATCTTTCCACAACGGCAGTAAAAACTGCATTCAAAGAGAAAACCAGAAATATGACTTTTATACTAGAACTCAAACCGAAGGACTTTCGTAAACACATGACACGAGAAAGAGTGTGCGTAGGGTGGACGTCTGCTAGAGTGGCTGAAGATATTCACGTATCTCTATGCACGCATTGCGCCACCTAGGGACACACTCGCAGATATTGTCCTGATAAAGACAACGCCGCAAAGGCAGTTTGCACGAGGGGCGCGGGAAATCACGCCACACAAGATTGTCCGGAAGTGCAATCTCCAACAACTTCATCTTGGGCGCCTTGCAAACAATTTGCAAGGGAAAGTACGCCGCATTATGCAGGACATCCTACCTACCTGATCCTATTGGCAAGAGTTGCGTGACTGCGTGTGCGCACGGACTTTGGAGCATGAAGACATTTCTTTTCGCCGTGTTTAGAGTTTAGAGATAGAGACATTTCTTTTCGCTATGAACTCACAGCGAGACACAGTGACTTCACGGGTTTTTTTTTTTAATTTAAAAGGATGCGAGCTCGTGCGAAAGCGTCGCGCCAGTTCAAGCAAATTCCTTCATTTCCAAACACACAACTTCTTTACCTTTTACACATTTATATTTCCTTTTCTCCTTACACGTTCGACGGTCCGCTCTTCAAAATTTGGATGCGGTGGCACATACATTGCATCATTCGTGAAGGAAACATTGCGACACCTATATGACCTCGCAGAAATATCTTACAACGAAGTTACCATTTATTTCAACAGAGGGCAATGAACCATACCTCATGAAACACAATACACTAATTTTTTTTTCATTTCCACCATTGGCTTATACCACTACATTAACACTGCAGCCCGGCACATACCGGATACGACTTTAATTATATTACCTCATGGCTTCCTCTCTAAGTCTTAAATTTATAGAAACGAACTTAGATTATTCGGAATCGGCAACGAAGGGATTACTTTACGTAATGGACAAATTTCAAATTGACGTAGCCATTGCTTGCAATCCGCACATCAGACGAAAACAAATACCCGGCATTAAAAATTGAACTTTGAATTCGCAACACCAGACGAACCAAAAATATTTATTCTCAGAACACCTCGTGAATATGATTGGTTCCCAATTTTAATACATACACATGTAATTGCCAAAAGGACGTCGCCATCTGTCGACCTTTTACCAATCGGTGCATATTGTCCACCCCATAATGACCTAAACATATATCTATATATCGTTTCAAATGTTATCGAGACACCTCCTACAAAACACGTTATTTTTGCTGGAGACAATGCAAAAAGTGTGTTGTGGGGTCATCAACCGAAGGACATGCGAGGAAATGTGGTGATGCAAATGCACTCACAGCATTTCTTGCATATTCTCAAAGACTCAAACTCACTACCCACATTTGAAACGGAATATTCATCGAGCTGGATACATGTTACAACTGCCAGCAACTCTATCGTTTCGATGGGATACGAATGGGAAATTCTCGACAGATACATGTTAAGTGATCAGAGGTTATTTTTGATTTCGTTTTCTAATGCGACCAGGCAAGACATAAACACATTACCGTTTCGTGGGAAAACAACAGTTCTTGATTCATTAAAACATGACGACTGCTTTTCAAAAGTAAGAGGAGCAGACCTTAAATCAACAAACGCAATAGATATCACCTTTAAAAAATTATACGATAAATATAACTCACTCGTGACAGCAAACCTACGAAACGTCCGAAACGGTCCCCACAGGGCTAACGCCTGGTGGAATAAAGACCTGGACGCCAAACGAAATTAAGACGTTTACGTAGGGTTTTCCAGTGGGCGCGCGATCGGGATATGAGAGAACAACCTCGTTTGTCATATTCGGCATCGCGCACCATGTATAGAAACAATATCAGAAGAACGCAAGAAGCCGCACTAAAGCGATTTTGTACAGATTGCTCTAAACTAACCACGTTTGGAGCACAGTACAGAAACGCTTTTAATAAAAACAAATCTCCAGTTCAATTGCCACCATTAAGGAAGCCGGATGGTACGCTCACCGAGAGCGTACCAGAATCGGCATGTTTGCTGTTATGCGCTCAGCTACTTAAAGATATCGAAGAATCAGGGGCCGAATTCACAAAGCTTTCTCTTTGGCTACGCATTTTCTTAGCCAAAAGTTCTCTTATCTGGAGGGATTACTATAGCGCGGGTATGAATTTAACTTATTCGGCACTTAAGAGGGCAAGGAGGACACACGATAGCCGATGAAACGACAAGGAAAGAAAGAAGTGTGTGCCGATAATATCAAGGTAGCACGCAAAGCGTCTAGCATCGAGAGTATACGATGATAGCCAATGATTTGCTGCATCTAAGTTTCAGTTCCGCGAGCGTCTGCTACAGCGCTTACAGGATGCCGCGTACGTTGTAATAGACGTTTTGGTGGGCTGTGCAAAGCCAAGCACTCGCCTTTATTTAACGACTGTAGCTAAAAAAATAGTTGCTCGATGGCCTTAAGCCACCGAGCAATCCATGCACTATCTCGCCAAGTACAAGTAAACAACACTCGAGGTGTACCACATAAATAAAACCACACATAAATCGATGCATGCAATGTTTGAAAATGTACCTCGAATGTCTTCCCCTATTTAACGCGACCAGTTACCTTACATTTCATTGAAGCTGCGCTGCTACTTAACTAATTCGGTGCAATCTAGCACGGTATAGTGGTGAACGTAAGGGTGTTTTGTACCTATAGTCAAAGGTAGCCTTTGTTACAATATTCTTATTACAAGGCACATGAACGACTTTGGTGCCTGCAGACGAATTGTGCGGAAATAGATAACAGCAGTAATCAAATGAAATTGTGAGCGCAATTTCGCTGGTTCCATGCACCGCAGCGTTTTTATAAAGCCGGAAGGAATGCGAGAACGTGCATACGCTTACGCTTAGGTATATGTCTACGTAAAATGAGGGAGACTCGTCGGGAGGTATCTCAGTGCTAATGCTTTTCACAAAACACGGTGCAAATATTTCGTCCAGCGTTGTTTGAGCGCGCAAACAAAGCAAGGGACGTGTATACGAGTCTTGAGGTCGAGAGACGTTATCACACGTGCGAAAAGGATGAAAAGAGAGAGAGAGAGACTCTCGTTTCGGCTTCGCGAAAGCTTGAAATTGATAGATAATAAAGACAATTTTCTGGCCCAGCAGACGTCAGGGAATGTCTCCGCAAAGCAGTGTCAGATGCTCGGAGAGCATAAAAAAGTGGAGTACGCGTTATATGGGAGGGACAGCCACTCAGAAAGCGAGATGATGTGTGACTGTCCTTAGGTGTGAGAATCAATGCTAATTAAGAGAGTTGAGTTAATGAGCCAAAACTTTCCTAAATAACGATAATGGAAGCAAACTGAGCATTCATCTAGTGAAAGTGACACTAGTGACAGTGAACTCATAATAGTTGATTAGCGTTGTCACAGGCCGATATATATTTTTATTTTCTTATCTATATTTGGCAAACTATGAGAAGGTAGCGTACGTTAGAGCCGGCTATCCCAACGTTATGACAGTAATGTACAAGAATAAATAGCGCACGGTTATACAGTCACACGTGGCGGTTTCTATCTTCTAGTAACCTTGGGAAAACGCATTATAACTATTTTTTCTATTTTGACAAAGTTTTACGGGACGTTTTTGCATTTGGCTTCATTCGAAGGAATGACGATATATCAGCAATAGGGCGAACAGAAGCACTGCTGCAGTGGACGAGCGGTTACAGCGCTCAACTACAATCGAGGAGGTACTTGGTTCGATTCGCAGAATCACTGAGCACTTTTTTTTTTCAAGAGGTTGCCCGGCCTGACATTATGCGTGGTGGCGGGTACTAGTTTTTTGAGAAGTAGGCTTTCCCACTTGCTTCTTTCACTCACCTTTTGACCCGAAAACGCTGTACTGTGCTCCTTCAAAAATTAAACAATTGAGGGTTCATAATTTTCTCCTCCATCCTCTATAATCGCAAAAGTGTCCAGTGCTGAAATACCAATATCATACCTGGTATACTACTTTTCACGTCTTTGGATATTCGACCAGCAATCAGTCTTCACGGTGTTTTGAAGAAAATCTACACATGCAGTGAGCTAACTGCTTGCAGCCAAGTTGACTGCCTTTGTAGGGACACGCTTTCGTGCTAATTTGGTGGGCATCATCACATGCAGCAAGATCAAAGAGCACGGACAGTTAGAGCTGACGCAAACAGAGTGATTAGTTTGTGTCTTCTCTCCCGCTATTTGTCATGCTGCACGCTTTAGTGTAATGTCGCTGTCAATGGTTAAAATGAACAATAGCAGGTAATCGAGTTCTGCTGAGAGGGTCTCCTATTGTCCAGAATGGAACAGAACAATGACAATTTGATTTGTGTGATAAAGAGATACCCTGCTTTTGGTTACTAGAATTAATTTCTAAACTGAAGTTTATTTTTTATTAACAACAGTTCCAGTGCAGATGAAAGGTGCATGGACAAAATTCGTGTATTCAGCTTGACTAGGTTTGTGACCTTAATTGTAATTGCGAACCGGTATCACAGTATGCATAAATATCACACACATATACAACCACGGGTGATAGCTTGCTTATTCTGATTAAAATTGAAAGGTTGAAAGCGACATATTCAACCAACGCAATGTGTACGAGATATGCCATGTAGAGTAGCTATGCTCGAAACTAATCTTCGCAGGTTCGTTCCATTTTACTTATATTTCTTGCCCATGACTGTAGGTTGGTAAATGAAACTTCTTCGAACACACATATTCTGTGTAAGGTTACATTTATTTTTGTGCAGTACAAAATAAATTGAAATATGTAATGGCTCAAAAGAGAAATAACTAGAAACAAATTCAGCCAAATCATTACCAAACTTACTCACCAATGATAAACGGATTCTCATTTAAAAGATACATACATACATACATACATACATACATACATACATACATATATGCATACATACATGCATACATACATGCATACATACATACATACATACATACATACATACATACATACATACATACATACATACATACATACATACATACATACATACATACATACATACATACATACATACATACATACATACATACATACATACATACATACATACATACATACATACATACATACATACATACATACATACATACATATACGCACTCACACATATACATATGTACACCCATACATACATAAATACACACACTCATGTATAAATATTAAAATGAATGGCTATAAAACAACAATTCTAATAGACTCATTTTGAATATACTACAGAAAGTAACTTACGAGGGATATCCACCGGCACTGTTATGTCTGAACACGGTGTTTCTCGAATTATCTCGCAAAAGCTTGATGCATAGTTTTCTGCTGCTGCCCAGTGACAAGCAGTTTTTATAAAAAACACAAGAATAAAGCCCTTGACAATTTCATGCTAAAGAAAAGGGCTGTGCATCAATATTTTGTACATGTCTGCAATATCACTCTGTTTATTTACATAGCTTGGCTCATTCACAACCCACTAACAAAGCATGTTAGGACACTTGGGCTGAAAGTTGGCACAGCACGAGTAAATTCTAGACAAAACATGAATAATACAAATATAAGCTACTAAGCTCCTTGGTGCAAACAGTGTTTATATTGACAGCTATAGGTGCCATTTCGTTTACCCAAAACACTTCTCAAAAGTAGAATCAACTTTATTTAGCTAAAGGTTTCTATTCTGGCGCGTCGTGGTGGCTCAACGGTGGAAGCGACTCTTTCGGCCAAGAAAACAAAGACCAATTATTTTTCCAGTTCGTGAATTCACCCCATGCTAACATTGAGGCAGCTGGTAAAAGTGCTTTTGGAGAGAGGAAACCACCACATTCCCACCAGTTGTGGCCTTGGGTAGCTACTTCACTTGGACAAAAATGATGAAAAACACTCCTCAAGAAGACTTCAAAGTTTGCACATCAACACAGTTCCCATACATTTGTCTATTAGTCTGCTTGAAAAATATTGAGTTTACTGGTGGGCAAAGACTGTACACTATGTGAGGTGATGCTCCAGTGCACTGCATGTATGTCTTGCTGCTGGCCTCAACTGCGATGTTGTTCAGCACATATGTGTAAAATAACAACTAATACTATGCCACTGCAAAGTAATTATGTGTCATTGGCATGAAACAGGGACCACAATAAAAGAACATAACAACATTTGCCTTCACAAAGTTCAAAAAATGTAAATAAATTTCCACAGAGTTTTCACAGTTCATCTGAGGATAGTAATATTGATTGTAAACACATTCTTACTTCCACTAACAAACTATTTTAAGATGCCAGATTCAATATTAGAGTATACCAGCACTTTTGTAGGGCTAAACAACTTTACAGGCACCTAGAAAAACACAAGTGAATGCATGGTATAGCTACATATAAAAATAAGTACTTTTATTTCTAGTCTGAGTAGAGCTGCATAGATGATAAGTCACTTGCATTACATTATGAACAAACCTATCCGAGCAAAGTATACATTTAAAAAGTTACACTTACACAGTAGATAAGTAGACTGTTGAAGAACGGACAGGCAGTGGGATATTACCCAAGCACTGAAATCTTCTGTTGAGATATACTAAGAGTAGTGATGATCTACTTCCTTCCAAAGAAAATAATCCACATAGATTCACTTCCCAGAGCTTATACACTCATGGCATCATTGGTGCTATACAAATGAGTGTACACTGAAGGATTACATCGACTAAGTACATGATTACTGCATCCATGGCTTTACTTCTTGTACTACCAAGAATGCAGACACAGTTACCATTGGCGACCATGGATGCTGTGATTTCTGGCATGTAAATGTAGAAGCACGAAAGCACCTAACACACATGTTAAAAACTTCAGCTCAAAAATATTTGCCCACTAACAGTACAGCAGCCTTTGAATTAGTGTCATAGTTTGGTATCTTCCATGCAAAATTTAAATAACTTTTAATGCAAGCAAATGAACTGCTGAATAATGCACTGCTAAGAAGTTAAGCAGCAGCTGCTCCTGACAACACAATGTGCTCTTTCTGCTGTTGTAAACTTTGAGCAGGAGAACAGTCACTGGCAGTCCCTTTATACTTGTTGGTCTTCTGTGCTCTGTTCTTGATACACTGTACATGACCGTGAAGCACCAAACCCCTTGTTACTTCTGAAACTTAGAAAAATACAGATCATTGTTACAACCATGCTACATGCAAGAGTGTATAGTTACCAATTATGTGCTCATATTTACAGATATTGTATTTTCAGAAGCCAATGACAAGCCTCAACACACACACACACAAACAGTGAAGACTGAAAATATATTTTATATGATACAAGAGCAAAACTACAATGTTATAGATCAAGGCATGAAACTTCTGCCAGACATAAAAAGCCAATAAAGTGTCTTCTATTTTGACTTTACACTAGGTGCGAGAAGCAGACCACAAATAGGTTCACTAAGAAATACAAGTTAGACTGCATTACAACGCAACAGCCAATGTTCCTAACTTTAAGGCTGTCTAACATAGCCAGCTCACCATACTGCGTATAGGAGCAAATGGGCAATCTAGAAGGCACAAAGAACTTGTGGATTATGAGTGCGCTTGTTGCTGACATCTATTATTCTAAATGAAGAAAACCTTTCAAAATTGCACTTCATCAGGGGAAATAATCATACGCAACAAACACAACGGGCTCCTACAGGTGCCACCAACACTCACCATTATTGTTGATAATAGTGTCTTGCCGGATGGATATGCTGCGTCCTCCACAGAACACCAAAGGAGCGCTCCGTGACTTGGATTGCATGTGTGCTAGCTGCATCGCTCTGCTGCTGAAATAGGCTAGCCACAGACAGAGAAATGAGAAGCCATGGCTTTGAAACACACTGAACGTCACCTTTAGAGATCAACAATGCATACTTAGGTCAGGTACAATTTGTAGAAAAATATATATCACTATGCAATCGTGGTGAACATGTTCGGCTGAAACATAAGCAACCGCACTGAGAAAGAAAAAGCTACATTAGGTAAAAGATGCAGTTACTGGCCCTATGTCATCTGAAGCTTCTTCAATAGGTCTTTCTCCTTACAAGTTGTGAACAGCCAGGCAATTTTCACCCACTTGCTAATTCCTTCCAGAGCATTTGATCCACAGAGGGAGTCACAAGCTCGAGAGCTCAATAAGGAATCAAAGTATTTGTGCTCGTTTCAAAGCACAAGCTTTTGAGCCTCAAGTTATTGGAGTTTCATTCATAAGCTGCAGGCTTTCAGCTTTCAACATTTTCAATTATCTTGCAATTTAGTTCTATAAATGTTGAATAAGAATTATGTGTAAGAATATTACAGGTATCCACTGAAAGCAACCATGCTTGGGTTTTCAATTTGTGCACAGTAAGTGGTGTTCACGTAATCGTATGTATTAAAGAAAAACTAACCTTGCAGCCAGCCGTTAGGCAGTTTTGTGCGCTCGAAGCTCCCAAGCAGATCGCAGTCCTTCCAGATGAGGCTGCCATGCATGCTTCCACGCCCCATCCGCTGAATGATAACAGTCCCAGCAGTGACATAGGCTTGCATAGTTAGGAAGAACGCGTCCTTCCTATTTTTGTACAGGTGCTCCAAGTAATGATGAGGATTGATGTGCCAGAATGTTCAACCGATGAATCACAGGACCTTAACAAACCAATCTCTGCGATCTGTGAAGAGCCAAAAACGAGATATTTAAAAACAATCATTAAAGCACTCACTTCTAATACTTATTTGAGGAAGCTATCACTTCGTTAATGTGACCAAAATCTGCTATAATCACGTTGAAATAAACTGAAGCCTCATGTAAAATTTACGTACCGCAATATATATGTCCTACTGAAGTATAGTACTAGCACAGTGGTAATCGTCTATAGAACTAATTTTCCAAAATAACATAAATTTTTAAGTGCAACCTGGCTTCTGAAAAATAAATTCACATTAACTTTCCAACTATCAAACGTGGTCAATCGACAGGCCCAACCTCATAATCAAACAAGAGCTCACTTGTATCATATCACAAAAACTTTTTATGTATTTGCATCATAATATATGTATGTATATAACAGTAGTAGTATATTTTTCATGCTTCAACTTACCATAGAGAAACATTACATCTGATGGGCTTAAAAACTTGCACACGTTATAGAACTGCGTGAATTATAGTACTGGTGAAATTTAGTTCTGCAAGGTGAACTCACCGATGGCAGCATTTAGCAGCCGTCGGTGTCATGATGAACCAAGTACGGCCAACAGGCAAAGGGCATCTGCAGACTGGAAGCTGCCAATGACAGCAATGAAGGGCTGGCCAGGCGTGCACGTTCATTGATAAAGTGTAAGAACTGGCCATGACCGGCTGTTGTCAAGGCTCTAGTGCCATGAAAAACGATGGCCAGACGAACTCGGAAACCTGTAGTTAGGCGATATTGGCCTACAACTTCATCCAAAGCAAGGCACCGGTGAAATCTTTGCTTTTTCTGGGGGCCGAAGGGAAGCTTGACGTTCACGGGCTCTCGCTGCCACATAGAACTCTCAAGTTGTTACCGAAGAACAGTCTAGGCGCGCTTCCAAAGTAACATGATCCACAACAGAATGTAGCATCTCGCAGTTTTGGTTGATCACATCACAGCGCTAGGACTATGGTTATCACAAAAAGGAGAAGGGACGACTTAATAAACAAAAGCGCCAAGCTGCCCCACCACAACTTCGCCGGGCAAAACAGTTATCAACGCTGTCTTTCAATTTTCGGTCACACGAGCACAGCTTGTTCACAAGTCTTGGAACGTCAACACAGCACCACTGTTCACAACGAACATCGTTTCACTCCCGAACAGTACATTGCTCTCAAGTAAATAGAAGCGTACGGGCTAACTAGTGGCGAAGCAAGAACCGAGCGCGTAGTTCATACGTTTCCGTACGTACTTGAGGTCACTCAAGTAACGTGTCAAAACGCTGTCAATCCGAAATGTCGCACAGCACCGAACTGAGAGATTGGAAAGTCAAGCGAACGAACTGTTACCGGCACAAACACACACAATGCAGGCTTCTCGAGTGCTAGTTGCCGTCGATACATCGACGCCGATCCCCGCTTGATAACCACACCGACGCACAGGCTTCGCTGCGCTTCACCGTACACCATTGCACTGCCACAGCTTTCCGCACTGCTCACACGCACTGGAAGAGCTGCTGTAATCACAACACATCCGGTCAAACGCTGAAGTAACTCATGCGAGAAGCATTTGCTGAAAGTCGCACCGACCGATATGCTGTTTACGACGCCATGTTGTTTTCGACAACTGCACCGCACGTAAGAGAGCTCTTAGAAAGTACTTGCACTATTTTCACGGCGTGAAAAAAATTTCTCTTATGTGCGAGGGAGGTGATATGACGAACAGGACAGGCGTGCCAGATGAAAGAAGTGTTTTGGCAACGTCACGGAGTGAGCTGATGTAGAGGGTATTGCTTCACAACCAATAACAAGCTGTGCCTGTCGGCCAAGCCGTCGTCTGCTCGCGTTTGTCGTCTGCTTCGATCAGAGCATGCGACAGGGGATTCGCCTTCGCAACGCTATTATTCTCAGGTCAAGTGGTCACTACGTCGCACAAAATGCATGTCAGTGGCTCGTTCTACCTTTCAATGATGTTCGTGCGCCAAGTTAAATGACTGGTAATTGACGCAGGGATGAATTCAGCCAAGGTTTGCTCCAGAATCGTGAAGGTTTGCGTATTTTCGGTGTCATACAAAGTTACTAGGGTCATTTCATTCCGATTGCTTGCCATAATATCACAGTCCATATCGGTGTCTGAACAGTGAAGGTGAAGATGCATGATTTGTTTGTAGTTCCATGCGTAATCACGCGCACCCCTAATACGCTTTGGTTTACAAAGTACGCTTTGTTCCACATCGTCCCAAAGTGTATCGACAGCTGTATTTCAGAAATCGCAACCATTGGACAGTTAGAGCCAATGAAAGTACACTAGAGCACAAACTTTAGGAACCACTCACTGGAAACTTTCTCTCATTTTTATTTCCAATAGCTTGCAAAGAATGTGCTCCCATTAACCTCTTTGGTGGTAATTTCCTCCAATGAGGCAAAGATCTCGAGTCGCACTTTTAATTGGATGAGATGGAGCGCAACACAACAACATAACAAATAAGGTTGATCCTATGTCATGTCGCGTTCGAATGCACCGACCATTCACGTATCACATTGGTTTTCATCCAACCACAAATCTTTACATGCGTAGTTTTATGCCATTGACGCCCAATAGAATTCTTCAATTACTGCGACTTCGAACTTATTGGACGATGGTGGTTGTCAACACCATCCACTGCGTACAAGGGAAACAACACGCGAAGCTTAAAGTGCCAAAAGAGATAAAAGCGCACCAGCAGTCATCAGGCAGCCCTTAATGGGCGTGAATTAACTCAAAACCAGCCAGGGCACCAAAGTATACCGCTGCGGCGGCAGGTTCTAAGTAGCCACATTGTTCCTAAGGGTGGTCCGGACCACTCTTGGGATTTTCTCTCAGCCATGCTGTTTTTACGCACAATTTCGCTTCGTGAATCCACTTACGAGCACTTTTCGGTGACGTAAGCAAGTATAGCAACTGCATCACCATCGCTGACATGTTCCCGGGCAGTCACAGCGCGCTTTATTTGCAGCGGCCGATGTGACAACTATGGCCTCTTACGACGTTTTTTCGTTTCGTGAATCGACTTACGCAACAATATTTCTCTTGCGCAAAAATGTTTTCGTAAGTGAGCTTTGTGAATCCGGGCCCAGATGCCGATATACACCGAGGAATAAGAACAATAGCGTCCGCTAACGCAGTTTCTAAGCGTGATGATCGTTCATTCACACATTTTGAAATAAAAACACCCGCATCAATGTGTAAAATGGATTCAGCTCCGGGTCTTGATGGTCTCACTCTTACCACAATTAAACATCTTTTTGAATATCACCCAAATTTCTTTTTATTCATTTTTAATTCGGCATACGATTAGGACATTTTCCGACAATTTGGTAATCAGGAAAAATTTTTTCCCCAAAAATTTGGGAGAAATCCAGAAGACATATCTTCTTATCGACCAATAGTTATGAATTCATTATTTGGCGAAATTTTGGAACGCTTACTAAACTCTCGTCTTTATTCTTTCTTAAATTCAAATTACTTAACACTAAACAATCAATACGGTTTCACAGCTGGTGAGAGTGCAATCATGGCCCTTTACGATCTAAAACAATGGTTAAAAGAAAACAAGCAACACATAATACCAGTAATGCTCATATCTTCAGACTTCAAAGGGGCCTTTGATTCCGTGTGCAAACTCTGGTGTTAACATTTTTTCGAAAGCACGGATGTCCTAAAAATCTTTATAATCTCTTTACACCATTTCTAACTAATGGAATAATTGTATACAAAACAAAAGTGTCACAAGTATATGATACACTAACTTTGGGAAGTTCACAGGGCTCCCTCATAAGTCCACTATTATGGAATGCAGTCATCAGCGGACTACTGAAAATACCAACATCACCTAACGTTGCAATACAAGCGTATGTTGATGACATGGTGATTACAATATCGTGTCAAACTAAGTTTGCCTTAGAAGAAACGGCAGCCAAGGTACTATGAAAAGTTTTTTCATGTGTTTACATGGCTAAAATGATGGTCAATCCGTCAAAGTCGGAATATATGAGATTTTCTGAATGGTCAACCGTCAATGCGAACAGCGACATTTAACGTAGCCATGCGTAATGAACGGTTACAACGCAACGAAACACTTCGTATATTAGAAGTAGTATTCGATTCAAGATAAGGCTTTAAAGGACATGTGCATTACATCCGTCTAAAATTAGAAAACTTGGTTCCAAAACTATTAACATTTTTTTCCTTCAAATTCTGTACACAGGATCACCTAAACCGACAATAATGTTATATAAACAAGTCGTTTTACCATCCATTACCTATGCGACTCTTGTTGGTAAACAGATCCTCCTGATTCTATTCTTAAGGAGAAGATCATTTTCGCATACCGATTGCCATTAATTGCGTTAACTGGCGCTTATCGCACAACCAGAACGGCAGCTCTACAGGTCCTAGCAAGGGCACCTCCTATTGAACTATAGCTTAAGCGCCTTTGAGCCGAGTTTTCTCTGTTCGTTAGAAGGCAGCCCATTTGTTACGGCCCGAATTATTATTTACCAACAAGTATTCAGTATGCAAGAGACCCGTGGCAAGACCACTCTGCAGAACGGGCATGCACTCATTCGTACACCAAATTAACACGCCGCGAGATTAAGGTTGTGACAAGTTCACGATCACTAAATGTGTAGACAGATGGATCATATACATCTCATGCTACGGGAGCAGCATACGTAATTTTGAATTATAGACAAATAATTCTCAAAGTTGCCAAATTTTGAATTCTAAACGCATGCAATGCATACTGCACAGAAATATCAGCAACGCAGAAAGCAGTGAATCAGCTATTACTGCTTACTTCTCAATTACACGTTAACATATATATAGACAGTTTATCTTTTTAACAGCGTTATCACATTAAACGAACAACACGTGTCGACTATAATTCCGTGCAAAAACTACTACAAGGAACGAATTTTGATGCCCTCTATGATGAAGACGTGGACGTCGAGTGTGATAACATTGTAAAATGCATTATGGATGTCATTGAACGATCAACGCGTAGCTGTTCGCGCCGAAATTATGACCATGCCATATGTCCATGGATGAATAGAAATATACTTGAGGTTTTGAAGCTGAAAGATTTTTACTACGACAAATGGAAAAATAACAGGAGCAATGAATACTACCATCAAAATTTTAAGCTTTACAGAAACAAGTCAGTAGCAATGATAAGAAAATCCAAGAAGTGCTACTATACCAACCTAGTGAAAAAAAATGATGGTAACACGAAGAAAATATGGCAGATTGTTAAAGACGTCACTGGCATGGGTAGCAAAGAACGCATTACACCTGATAATCCAACTCGTGAAGTGGCCGACAACTTTAACGATTACTTTACTAATATTGGTCTCAGCCTTGCGAGGAAGTTCCCTACTCATATGCAGAATTTAAATGCACCCTGTACTGTTACCAATAATTTTGATTTATGTGATGTAACTGAGGATGACATCCGACAAGTAATTAATAAGTTACCAGGGAACAAGGCAGCTGGACATGACGCCATATCATCAAGGATTTTAAAGGAGAATATTGATGTATTGTGTGGTCCCTTATGCCATATATTTAATCATGCATTTTCCTCTAAAACTTATCCTAGTATACTTAAGACCGCCAAAGTAATACCAGTGTACAAATCTGGTGATCGGAATCTTCCGGACAGCTACAGACCAATATCTGTTCTGAGTAGTATTAACACTACGCTTGAAAAACTAATATCGTCGCAATTAAGGCGCTTCCTGGGTGAACAGAATGTACTTTGTCCCCAGCAACACGGCTTTGTTGCAAACAGGTCCACTTCAACTGCTGTTTCGATGCTTACGCAATATATTAATTCCGCGCTACATGAAAACAACATAGCAATAGCAGTATTTTTAGACATACGAAAGGCATTTGATGCTATTAGTCATTCCATTTTACTGGAAAAAATGCATTCTTATGGGATAAAAGGTAACTCGCTTGATTTTTTTTCTAGTTATCTATCGGCACGCAAACAAAAGGTAGTCATTGGTGACATCAAATCATCCTACGGTTATATTAAATGCGGGGTGCCACAGGGTTCAGTTTTGGGCCCTATATTGTTCTCTCTTTATATTAATGATGTCCCGCGATCCCTACAAAGGTCAAGGACACTGATGTACGCGGACGACACTGTTTTAGTTTTCACAGGACACTCCTTAGCAGATTTACAAAATGACGCGATGACCGATTTATCGAACATTTCGGAATGGTTTGCCAGGAATCAGCTGACTATTAACTGTACTAAAACAAAGTATATGGTGTTTCACTCTCGTAGGAAACATATTGACGCTGAATCTCTTAACCTAACAATAAACAACACTCCTATTCAACAAGTTCCTTGTTTTAAATATTTAGGCGTCACTTTTGATGAACACTTACACTGGCATGAGCAAGTACAAAGTGTGTGCGCAAAGCTAGCCTATGGCTGCTATTCTCTAATAAAAGCTCGCCAATATTTTCCACAAGCTATTCTCCGCACACTCTACTTTTCATTGTGTCATTGTCACATAGGTTACTGTCTGGAATCGTGGGGTGTGACGTACAACAGTTATCTAAAAACTCTTGAACGACTTCAAAAGCGTACACTGAAAATCATAAGCCAAGGTGAATCAGTAAGTAATATTTTCCAATCACAACGCATTCTCTCGGTTCCGATGTTGCGTGACTACAAAATTGCTGTTTCAGTAAATAACATAATTAATAGAAATTCACCTTTGCCTGCTGATCTTTTTTCAATTCCTAAACGCAATACGCGACATGCTTCGAATGGTAATTTCAATCTGCCCAAATGTTTTAATGTTTACGGAGAAAGACTGATACAGTTTAGTGGAACAAAAATATGGAACACGGTCCCCCTAGAGATTAAAACGGCACGTAATTTCAGCATGGCATGTAAATCATTTTTTCTGTGGAGTCAAGACATGTAAGCATGTGTGTATGATTCGATTTTCATTGTATTTTTTTAATAAGTGCCTATGTATAGAAACTAGCTGCAAGCTAATAAGTATGCATATCTGCAAGAAAAATGTATCACTGTGTTATCTGTATCACATGATTGTTTTTTTTTATGTTGTTACCTCAGAGCTGACCTGTACACTTTTTTATGTTGCACATTGTATTGGACCGTCCACTAGCCACTTTAGGCTATCGGTCCAAATAATCCCTGTAATTGCATATATCTATTTATGAAAATAAAGCTTCATTGATTGATTGATTGATTGATCAAGTGCAAAATACACCGATGCTCGTAGTGCACAACTTGTGAAAGACATCACGGCTTAAGATGCGTGTTCCTGTGCATCTCTATCATGTAAGGGGAAACAGCAACGTGTACGGTAACGATTTGGCAGACGCAGCCGCAACCTCAGCCTCGAAATACGGCCTTATTAGATTTTCAAAACTTTTTAATAAAACAATAAAAGACAATTTTATAATCAAATGTACACTTTTGGTATAGAGATTGGCTACAAAATCATTCCGGTACTGCTTTATTTATTTGGTTCCGTAGTATTGAAAGTATACCGGCATACTTCCCACCACATAAATTCCTTATGCATATTTTAACTGGACACGGCCGATTTTCATTCTATTCGCATCGTTTTAACTTGACTTTTAATTCATTCTGGCCATGTGGTGAGGAGTGTAATCAATTCTTCAACATTTTAATGAATGCTACGTAACTGCGTCACTGGTAGCCACTCTAACTAGATCAGGAGATTCTTCGCCCATTGAGACCGAAGAATTTCCTGAAATCTCAAGTATACGAAGATATAAAGCAGTGTTAATACAAATGAAAAGAATGATAGATGAGACATTACCAGATTTTATTAGACAACAGTTTATTCCCGATGGCACCTAACCTCAATTTAAATTGAGAGTGTAGTTTGATACAGTCAAAGCCGTTTAGGGATTGGCGACCCTTGTCTAGCTTCTTGGACGGGCCGGTAGGTGACCTCGAATGGGAAAAAACCTACTACAGGGCCTCAGAGTCGTGCTGGCTCTATTCCCAGCGACTTAGAAAGCGAATTCGAAAAATATTAAGGAAATGAACGCAATCATCAATAAGAGTCTTCAAAAAAAGAAGAAAACACATACAAATAACCGTTCAGGGCGTGGCAGCCCTTGTCCAGCGACTTGGACAGGCCCAAATCAATGTTATATTGTAATAAAAAAACATAACTAACGGGCCAAAGGGCCGTGACCGGCTCTCTCTGTGCGACCGTGGAGCGGTTGATGTCTATACAAATATATCACCCTATGCACTTCTTATTTGCGGTGGGGCAAATGGGTGCAAAACCTATAAAGTGGTCAATCTAACACTTATCAGTGTTATTATACAATACTCTTTGGTAAAAAGAAGAGACAGTAAGATCTTGCCTTCCATACACACAAAAATGCTCTCAAAAGATGAAACGCCTTAATATCCTACACTGCGGTTTGTACTAAGGTCATTCTTTTAAACTTCAAAAAAAAAAAACGTTTCAAACAACTCTCACAACTGAGGCTTGAGCCGAACGGATTTATTTCCCGAACAATACTACAATAACTAAGTTATTATTTATTGAATATCTTTTATTGAATAATATCTCGTAATACCTCATCAGAACAAATATGCAAAACGTACCATCGAATGTACTTTGTTTTACATTAAAAAAAAGGAGTGGCTGAGGTGTGTTTTTAGAACGTACACATTCTTTCTTATATTATAATATTTCTCCTCCCTCCCCCTTTCATTTTGCCGAATTAAAATTTGATAACTCTCGGTATAAATAGTGTTTCTTTTTCATCTTTTTATTTTTATTTTTATTTTGAATTTACCCGTACGCTTCAATCCTCACATTCAATTATGGGAATTATACCAGCCGAACTAAAGAAAAGGGTTGGTAGCCGCAGGGCGAATTACAGGACTGGCCAGATGTTGCGGCTGGATCGTGCCGCCACATGCATGAGATCTGGAACAAATTTCTGTGTCCCAGATCTGTGGTACATGTGCCAAAATATATCATTCAGTCTTACAGATACCGGTGTGCTACAACTATCAAGAACAAAGCAAACCTCACCAAGCTTTGAATGACAATACACATCTTTCCCTGGGCACTCTCGTACAGCCTCATCACAAGTTGATGATGATGATGATGATGATGATGATGATGATGATTCTACACCCATGGCTCGTACCCACTCAAAAGGATCGGCCAAGAATTGATGACTTAATTCAGTAAGATTTTTTTTTCCAATATCCAAACCACCCAACAGAAAAAAGAAAGAAAAAAAGAAAAGACACCCAAGGCAGAACGAAAGGAGTGCAATCGTTGTTTGTCACTCGTTCAGATAAGAAAATTATTTATTACCTTGAATAGGAATCCGCATGCTTCAACAATGTTCTTGTGTATGTTGGAATTTTTTCGCACGAATAATAACCACGCACTTAAAAGCCTAATTCTTTTACTTTCATTAGGGCACTTGCAAACTGCATAGAAAACGTTCTCGTGGCTGAAGTCCAGATCGTAAGCACCGAAGGAAAGTATGTTTTCTATAATGAAATTCAGCCCCAGGCTAGCGAATGGGAGGACTGAGAGTGTTTTCCTGAGCAATTGGAATCGGCGACATGATAAAAATAGTGCTCTATTGTTCCCAATTCTGAACAAAAGTGGCATAGTGGTGATATCGCCAGACCAGCCCTATGTGAATAGGAATTTAACGGGGGGACACGACATCGAAATCTGGTTATTATGGTTTCCAACTGTCTTGTAGGACACCAATCAATTTTCCATGGAAATTTTAAGTGAGTGAATTCTGGTGTTGATAATATTGTTTTCATAGTGTCTGCACTAAGCGCAAGTTTTCTGTATCTTGTCGCAGTTATAGTGGCCACTTCGGGAAGGACTGATAGTACTGGCCCTTCTAATGCTGCTCGTGCTAGAGAGTCGGCGATTTCACTTACTTCTAAGCCACAATGACCGGGTACCCATACTAACTTCAGTAGCTGCAGCTGAGGAGGAACTAGCATACAGAGCGTCTTTAAGGCCATCGATTTTGTTGACACCGTAATCGACGTACATACTGACAGGGAATCCGTGATTATGATCGCGTTAGCGGCATTTCAAGGTAGCTTTTGCAGCGCTAGAACTATTGCTAACAGTTCAACTCTAAAAACTGGGGTGAAATCCGGTAATCTTATTGAAAAAGACCAGTCAAGCAAATGGGAGTATATACCTACACCTGTCTTTTCCTCCATTACTGAAGCATCTGTGGTTATAATATTATTCGTTTCTGCGTGGGAAAGATAACCCAGCAGTCGGCTATTTAAGACCCTATGGGATTGTAATTTGGGCTTAGAGGGAAAAATCTCATCGAATTCTATCTTAGGAATTTGATTTGTAACCTGCGCCGCAATCACATCTCGAATTTTTACATTTATCCTGTCTAGTTGTTTCTGAACAAAAGCAATTTGAGGTGTTCGAAACCGTGGTCAATGGGCTAGAAAAAAGATGTCTGGGTCATTCGTAAAATCATATTCAGATCGTCTTGGCGCATAAATATAAAATTTCATAAACGTCGGAACCATTAGGATACGAAAACGGCAAGGCAGTGTAGGTGATCGTGCTTGCTGATGCAAAACATTGTTTGTTACAAACCTAGGAAGTCCTAGACACAATCTTAAGGCTTCTCGTTCCAGCATAACTAGAGGCTTTATTTTATAAGCAGGGCCACCTGAGAACAATACGCACCCAAATTCTAGGATTGGTCACATATACAATTTATATATCATCACCATTGTGCTTCTGCGTAGACCATATCGGCGGCTGCTCAGTCTGCGAAGAATTCCTAAGACGCCTTGTGCTTTAGACGCCACGCTTTCTATGTGGGGAGTCCAGTTTAGGTTGGCGTTATAAACTACTCCCAAATATTTAAGAGATTCCACCTGCGGAATGGGCTCTTGTTTATAACATATTGAAATTGAGATGGGATCGGATAACGGGAATATCAATACTGCACTCTAATTGGCATTTAAGGTCATGCAGACGGCATCTAGCCATCTCTCCAGCATATTGACATATCTCTGTAGATTTTGATATAAAGATTATATGTCACTATGAGCTGTGAAAAATGCAATATCATCAGCATATACAAACACCTTCACGTCCTTGCAATGCGGTATAGTGCTCATTAGGATGTTAAATAGAACTGGCGATAATACAGCGCCTTGGGGGACACCGCGTGTTTGTTTGCACTTTGAGGATGCGCACCCATCCTTAAAACAATAGAACTCTCTTCCTCTCAAAAATTCCCTCACCCACGCCAATATATGTTTTGGGAGATTTTGGTGCACTAATATGTCTAATAATACTGAAATGTTCTACACTATCGTATGCCTTAGCTATATCCAATGTCACTAGTGCCGCATGTTGTCTTTTTTTGCGAGCAAGCTGAATGCGGCTTTCTAAATCTGCGTGTGCACACTAGATTGAACAATCATTTCTGAAGCCAAATTGATTTGGGTTTAAATCGAATTTTCCTCCATACATATTAGAATCCTTTTATTGAGCACTCTTTCGATGAGCTTCACCATATTAGATGTAAGAGAAATGGGTCGAATGTTTTCTATGACATATTCGAATCCTTGTCTTTTTTATTGACACTCTTTTAGCTAATTTCCACTCATACGGAATCCAGGCATACTTTAACGAATAATTTACAGTGTTTATTAGGTCACATGGTGATAATTTTAATAATACTTTTATCATAGCAGCTGTGATTTCATCCGGACCAGGAGCTGACGAGGGCAAACCTTGTATCACTTGTGCTGACTCTTCCTCTGTAACGTCAGTAAATTCAATCTTTAACGCTGGTTTTTGTGGATCGTAAGACTTAGTTGATGTAAATCTACACTCCGGCCTTTAGCCATGATTTGTAAGGATTTCTTTGTTTCTTCCAAGGACATAATCTCAAACCCTATATTATTTGGATATGGCATCCTTTTACGTGATCTCATGAACCTGAACAGCGCTCTATTGTTACAAGCTTTTGAAAGGTGACCATAATGTTTTCTATCATATTGTTCCTTAGCTAAAGAAACTGTGTGTTTAAAACTTGCAGCGTGATACTTGTAATCAGACCAGTTTTGGGGGCACTGGTTATACATAAGTTTTTTCCAAGTTGACTTTCTTCGTAGGAAATCCCGGGCACAGTAAGAGTTCCACCACGGACTGTGGGTTGTGCTCTTTGCGGATTCCACAACGAATTCTGCATTTTTATATGTTCTTTTGATCACTGCACTTAGTCTCATGGCTTTTGTATCTTCTTGCTCTTCAGAGTGAGTTGCCAAAGCAGATTCTAAATCTTTCCTAAATTTGGTATAATTAATAAACACTCGTGTCTGAGAGCCTGACATTATACCTTGGCAAGCAATATCGAATAATATAGGCAAATGATCGCTGTTAGTTGCACAATCAGACGCACTCCACGACAAACGAGTGAGTGATGAACTCACAAAGCCTAAGTCTAAGGATGAACGAGACCGATCATTAATGTAAGTGGGTGTTCTTGAATTCAGGCAACAAAAGTTATTATCCGCTGTCCACTCCCACAATCTCTTACCGCATTGATCAGTTCGGAAACCCCAGCACGTACGATGAGAATTAAAATCGCCGATTAGAATTTTATTTTGATAACTAGAAGTCACTGCAGCGTCTAAACATTGAGTATCTATTACACCTTTAGAAAAGTATGCATTCACCACCAAAAAAGGCATGCTGCCTGAGAAGGTTATTTCTAAGGCGAGAAGTTCACTGTCAGGTGACATGAGCGTATACGCAATTTTTGCTTTGAGACTTATTCTATTAATAATAAACAATGCCAAACCTCCACCTTTCGATGTACGGTCTAGACGGAGAGATCTGAATCTAATTAATTGAAAAGACTGATGCATTGAAAGCCAAGTTTCTTGTAGTGCAATAATATCTGAAGAAAATTTCGATGCCAAATATATTAGATCATTTGCTGCAGAGTGAATCGATCGGCAATACCAATGAAGGATTTTAAGTGACCCTATTGTTGCTGTAAAATAGCCTCAGCGACGGCCTTGTTTAGAATATTTTCTTTAAGAAAATCAGCTTGAGACAGGGTGTTCTGGCACTTTCTGGTTTTTGAATTGACAGGTGCGATGCCTTTTTTGTATAAAGGGGTCTCGAGCGCTTCAGCGATCGGGGATGCATCTCCATTTCGTCTGAGTCCTCCACTTTCCTGGTAAGCTCGCATTGAGATACGCTACCTTCCTCTACTGTATCTGCAGCTACCGTAAGTTCCTGTGGCGTATCTGAGCCATACTCCTTTGAAATTTCAGGGGAGTCACGAATGTTAAGGGCTTCCGTAGCCTGCTGTGGCGTATCAGAGTCATACTTCTTTGCGGAATTCGAGGAGTCACTAATGTTACGTGGTGCACTGAGGTTGTTTTCTGCTGGTCCCAACATTTGAGCCATCTGGTTCGATAGAATCTGGGCTAAGGACTCGCGAAGATTCCCAGCGATGCGCTCCATTGCCTTCTCCACTGCCTTCTCAATTCTTCTGCAGAACCTAGCTTTCAACAAAACCTTTTTTAAATATTATTTCATGTGTTGCGAGGGTTCTAGCGGTCACGTGTGTGTTATGAAAAAAGTAGTTCAATTCATGCCTAACGATAATCTGTTCAGAAACTTCCTTCAAAATATGTTTCATTGAAATGTGTATTATAAGCCAATTAAAATATGCACTGGTGCCCTTAGTAAAGGCTGTTATGTGCTCCAAAATTGAAATTTCTCTGCTCAAAAAAACTGCTCTCAATTTAGTTTCAGCCGTTTCACCCCAGTTTGAGTAAGGCGTTAGCCTTAGGTCTCAAAACTGAAGTTTTAATTCCTGCAGCAGTTCTGTCATAAAGTGAAGTACGCTTTCATTCTCTTTAAAGAGACAGTAAAGAGCAAAACAATTTTTCGCATATTAGTAACTGTAGTTTCACTATCCCAAAAACACCTGTCTTGCGCGACATGTTGCTCGGCAACCGAGAAAACATGCAAGAAGAAAATTTGGGTGGAGATTTCACTGAAATTGCCGTGCCAAACACCGTGACGTAAGAAATATTGAAGGCGTCTACTGGGGGAGTCCCACATAGCTTCTACACAATAAAAATGAAGTACATTGTGCTCTTTAGGTGCTAATCCTAGCATACAATGGTTGGAAAATTTCATTGAGCAATGTCGTGAAAATGCAAAAAAGACATTTTGAAATTTGCTACGTGATGCTCAAATGCAGGGGTGCAGCAGCTGCGCTGATTACGAAAATTTGATGAAACTCCTCATTTCTGCACCGAGCTGTGCGGAAACCATGAAATTTGCCGAAATTGCGCCACGCTGCGCCAAAATGCCCGACCAGCCTCAAAATTTTCTCCTTTGCCTTAATTTGAGCGAGAAACGGAGATCACTTTAGCCACTTGTAGTTTGCATCATCAATCTAGCGGGAAGACACTAACCCTAAACTGCAGTGTAGGAAAGCTGCTCATTAGGTCAAGACACTCGCAAAACTCGATCGACCAGATTAAGTAACAACGCAGCGTGCCTGTCGGTCTGCTGACCACAGCAGATATTTACCGGCGGGACGACGCAACTACAACACAAAGGATGTGTTGCCGTAGCCAGCAACACTTCATCGGAAATATGAATTTTCTTGTCAGCAAGTGCGGCCATGGCATGTTAGGAATCATTAGGAACTAAAGCTGGAAGTGTACAAACTCTAAGCATATCGAACTTGTACACTACGAGCTTTAGATCAAGCCGTGACCATGTCAGTTGCCTTAGCAACGCCACATGCGATAGATATCCAGTGCCATTGTGAGGCCAATTGGCGCGTGCCATTATTACTTTAAATGGTCAAACGCACCTTGCAAGCAGGCCAAAAAGTTGTGCCGTAAACCTAACCTCTTCCTGAAAAAAAAGGAGGGGGCGGGGGTTGTGGTTTGAAAATATCTTGGTCTTGTTCTAACCTGTGCAGAAACACCGCTTAAGCCACCTTGGCTATAGTAGAGGGGTGGCCTGCGGAAACGTGTTATAATATATAGAAGGGGATTATAGTTGTAGTCTCTAGAGACTGCACAGTTTGTTCATTGACTGATGTATGTATATGCCGCATACTTGTGAGAACTAATATGCTCGCTGATGCCTAAAAAAGTTACTGGCAAAATTATTGGGAGTACAATATCACATCTCTGCAGCTGTAAAATGTCAGTTTTTTTCCAGTTTTACGAATTTTATGGTCACCATCTTGGGAAATCCACAATTGATTTCTCAAACATTTTGACAGGCCTGGTGACTTGCAATGTGGAACTCATCATTGTTTGCTGAGTGGCGTGATTAAAGAAAATACTACTTTGTTGAAATAGCAGGGCTCCTATTCACTGTGCATGTTTTAGGGAATGTTAAATGGCTTGCATATATATATATGAGGTCTAACAGACAGTAATGCCAAGGAATGTACAAGGGAAGTTATTAGAACCAATTGAATGTAAATAAGAAGAAAGAAAAGTGGATGAAAAAATAACCAGCCGTGAGCAGGAGTCGAACCTACGACCTTCGAATAACGCGTTCGAAGCTCTAACCACTGAGCTACCACAGCGGCCTTCCCTCCATCCGCTTTTTTGGGTTTATATGTGAATTTAGAAGTAGGAGTGACAGTCAGCGCCATCTATAAGCCAAACGACGAGTGTGAAAACACTCTTATGCGCATGTTTGGCGTCACGTAGCACGTGAGCTTATTATGAGCGAACAGCTGAATTATTGTCCCTCGTATACAACCTAAACACACCAAGTCTGCCATTACGAGACCATCGTTCAATATATATGTGTGTATATATATATATATATATATATATATATATATATATATATATATAAATATATATATATATATATATATATATATATATATTGTAATGATGATTGTAGTGGGTCATGCAAATCTCGGCACACACATTGTCAGTGCTAAGCACGAGACGCTCGGCCCAGACTGTCGCTGATTTTGATAGCTAGGCCTACGCTCCTACCTGGTCTCGGATTGACTGTCTCCGTTCTATATTATAATTAATTGGTGGAGGTGCTGAGTCTCCTTGCAATCCTGGAGTTGCGAAGCCGGACTCTACCTGCTGTCATGACCAGTGCATCTGCCACAAGCCCTCCTCCTATGGCTTCCCAGGCCATCGTGTGCTCCGGCGCGGTCCGTCAGCGGGATCCTCCCATATTCAGCGGCACTGACAACCACGACGTCGACGACTGGCTGGCTACTTACGAACTCGTGAGTGTCTTAAACAAATGGGACGAAGCCACGAGACGGGCCACTGTCGGCATTTACCTCAGTGGCATTGCCCACTTATGGCTTCGGAACCATGAGACCGACGTTCCCACCTGGACAGCATTCAAAGCAAAGTTCAGCGAAGTCTTTGGTCGTCCTTCTGTCCGCAAACTTCGTGCGGAGCAGCGCCTTCAGTCGAGATCTCAACTGCCTGGTGAGAACTTTACAAGTTACATAGAAGACGTCATTGACTTGTGCAAGCGCGTCGATGTGAACATGACAGAGGTGGACCGCATCAAGCATATTTTTAAGGGTATTGACGAGGACGCTTTCCAGATGCTCATTTCAAAAAGCCCTGCTACTGTCGCCCAAGTTACCGAGCTCTGCCAAAGCTATGATGAGCTCCGCCGGCAACGTCTCGTCACCCGCCGTGCTGTCCCACATCAGGAATCGATGTCCGGCTTAACTCCCTCGCAAGACCCCGTCCTCCTCTCGCAGATCAAAGATTTCGTGCGCGAAGAAGTTGCCCGCCAACTCTCGCTCATCTCTGGCCTACCGGAGCGCAGTGCACCGCTTAGCCCTACTCTACGGACTATTATACGAGATCAAGTGTCTGAGGTCCTTCCTCCACAGCTGGTGCAGCCAGTCAATGCACCATTGACGTACGCCGAAGCAGCAGCACGACCACGACCACAGACGTTCCAAGCGCCGCCTCCACAGCCTGCTCCTGTTTATGCCGCCCAGCCGCCACGACCTCCACTTCGCCGAGTCCCTAATCCATGGCGCACTGCCGACAACCAACCGATCTGCTTTTCGTGTGGTCTACCTGGGCACGTCGCACGTCTGTGCCGCCGCCGCCCACTCCACTCACGTGAAAACCTACGTCCATACGAAAACGATTACACCCCAATACTCAATACACCCCAGACCCCGAATTGTAGGCTCCTCGTCCAAGCCACCGACCAGCTCCTGATCGCCGATCTCTTTCTCCACGTCGACGCTCGCCCTCCCCGATGCGCCGACGCCCCCCTACAATCGACGCGGAAAACTAAATGACGCAGTTCCCGAGGCAAGAACTGCGTCCTCGTCGCAGAGCACAAGCCCTCTTCGTTCGCCGCCGAATGTAATTAATGCCGTTCTTGAAGGTGTACCCGTACTTGCCCTTATTGATACTGGTGCCGCAATTTCTGTCATCGCCGAAAAAGTTTGCCGTTCAATTCGAAAAGTGACAACGCCTTACTTGTGTTCATGTCTTCATACTGCCACTGCACAGCCTGTGCAGCCTGTGGCCGCGTGTACTGCCAGACTTGTAATTCAAGGAGTGCCCTACACAGTCCAGTTCGTAGTACTCCCGCACTGTTCTCATGACATCATTTTAGGTAGGGATTTTCTCTCCCATCACCAAGCCGTCATCGATTGCGCCCGTGCCGAAGTCGCCTTTTGTCCCCTTGGTGATGCGCTACCAGTGCACGATCGCCCTTCCGACGCGAAGTTGGTCATTAGTGACGAAACCCAAATCCCTCCACGCGCTACTGTCTTCGCACCTGTGTCGTGTTCCACCGTCGTCGACGCTACCGCATTCTTCACGCCTTCCGCTGCTTTCGTTCATCGCCACCTATCACCGCTCCCAACCGCTCTCGTTACTCTTCAAGGTGGTGCGACCAACGTGCCTGTGAAGAATCCGTTCCCATTCACGATTACGCTACTTCGAGGCGAATGTATTGGTTCGATAGAATCATTCGAAACCATCGCTACACTTGACGTTCCTGATGAATCGTCGGAAGTCAGCGCCCTCTCCTGTAGTTCCGTGAATGACCCTTCCACTACCGACATTTTCAACCGTGTCATCGACGAAGGCCTAAACCCACAACAGAGGTGTGAGCTTTTGAGCCTCCTTGACGAGTTTCGACCATCTTTTGACAGTCACAGCGCTACTTTAGGTCGCACATCTACCGTATGCCACCAGATCGACACAGGTAATCACCCACCGCTACGGCAGCGACGATACCGTGTTTCGCCAACTGAACGCCGTATCATCGATGAACAAGTAGGGGACATGCTAAAGCGAGGCGTCGTTCAACTGTCAAACAGTCCTTGGGCGTCGCCGGTTGTTTTAGTTAAAAAGAAGGATGGCAAGATACGCTTTTGCGTAGATTATCGTCGCCTAAACAAAATAACACGAAAGGATGTTTATCCTTTGCCTCGAATTGATGACGCCCTCGACTCTTTACAAGGCGCAGAGTTCTTTTCCTCCCTTGATCTACGCTCTGGGTACTGGCAAGTGCCCATGAATCCGGATGATAGGCCAAAAACTGCATTTGTTAGACCAGACGGCTTATACGAATTTAACGTGATGCCATTCGGGCTATGCAATGCACCGGCAACATTTGAGCGCATGATGGACACTATCCTACGAGGCCTCAAATGGAACACGTGTTTGTGCTACTTAGACGATGTAGTGGTATTCTCACCCGAATTTTTCACGCACCTTCGTCGCTTGGAACAGGTTCTACGCTGCCTCTCTGCAGCCGGCCTCCAACTCAACTTGAAGAAGTGTCACTTTGGAGCGCGCAAGCTGACCATTCTCGGACACGTCGTGTCAAAGGATGGCGTTCTTCCTGACCCCGCTAAGCTACGTGCTGTTCGCGAGTTCCCGAGGCCCGCGTCTCTCAAGCAGCCGCGTAGTTTCATTGGGCTTTGCTCATACTTCCGCCGCTTCGTCCGAGATTTCGCCTCGATCATGGCGCCTCTGACAGACCTACTTCAGGGAGACCGCAATCTATCTGCGTGGTCTCCAGCTTGCGACAGTGCCTTTGCGAAGCTCCGTGAACTGCTTACAACACCACCCATACTGCGTCATTTCAATTCAAGCGCTCCCACAGAAATCCACACAGATGCTAGCGGTGTCGGTCTTGGCGCTGTACTCGCCCAACGAAAGCCTCGTTACCAAGAATATGTTGTTGCGTACGCGAGCCGCACTCTTACAAGAACAGAAGCAAATTATTCGGTAACTGAGAAAGAATGCCTAGCGATTATCTGGGCCATTACAAAATTTCGGCCTTATCTGTACGGCCGCCCTTTCGATGTTGTTACCGACCACCACGCGCTCTGCTGGTTATCCTCCCTCAAAGATCCCTCAGGACGCTTGGCACGATGGGCTTTACGGCTCCAAGAGTACGACATCCGCGTCATTTATCGCTCAGGCCAGAAGCACGCCGATGCCGACGCTCTTTCGCGTTCGCCTGTTTCTACTGATATTGCGAGTGTCTCCATCCAAGACAACTTCCTTCCACTATCAGGACCCATCAACATGGCTGCGGAGCAGCGCAAAGATTCGTGGATTGCGTCTCTGATGGATTACCAATCTGAAACACTCGCCCACCCGCCATCTCGAGCGCTACACCGACAAGCCTCTCACTTCGCCATCCGTGATGGAATACTTTATCGCCGCAACTACCACCCTGACGGTCGCAAATGGCTACTCGTCATACGCAGGCATCTCCGCGCCAGCATATGTGCTGCTTTCCATGCCGATCCGCAGTGTGCGCACGCCGGTTTGTTTAAAACCTACGCCAGGCTACGTTTTCGGTTATATTGGCGCGGCATGTACACATTCGTTCAAAAGTACATTCGATCTTGCACAGAGTGCCAACGCCGCAAGCACGATGCTAGCCGTCCTACTGCACCAATGCAGCCGTTACCGTGCCCAGTGCGACCATTCGACCGGGTTGGAATAGACCTTTATGGTCCTCTACCATATACATCAGCTGGGAATCGCTGGATTATTGTAGCGATCGACCATCTCACGAGATATGCAGAAACGGCCGCTCTACCAGCCGCGACGGTACGTGCCGTTGCGTCTTTCCTGCTGCAACGTTTTGTTCTGCGTCATGGCGCTCCACGTGAACTTTTGAGCGACCGAGGCCGCGTCTTTCTCGCAGATGTTATTCGAGAACTTCTTGCAGAATGCCATGTAATTCACTGCTGTAATACCGCATATCGCCCACAAACAAATGGCTTGACCGAGCGTTTCAACCGTACTCTTGGCGACATGCTTTCTATGTATGTCGCCTCCGACCACACCAACTGGGATCTTATCCTTCCTTACGTAACGTACGCTTACAACACGGCACCTCAAGCGACGACAGGCTTTTCTCCATTCTTTTTACTTTATGGTCGAGAACCATCATCTCCAATTGACACCATTCTCCCTTACCGACCCGACTCATCCGAAGGCACACCACTTTCCGAAGCCGCGCGGTATGCGGAAGAATGTCGGCAATTAGCTCGCACCCTTACAACACAAGAACAAGGGCTACAGAAATTTTGTCACGACGATGGACGGTCCAACTACCAATTTTCGCCCAACTCTCTTGTTTGGCTGTGGGTGCCCCCCAGTGCTGCTCCTGGTACCTCTACAAAGTTTGTCAGCAGGTACCATGGACCTTATCGCGTCATAGAACAAACTTCCGCTGTTAACTACCTCATCGAACCCCTCACGGCCACTGTGGACCTGCGTCGCCGAGGCCGCGAAATCGTACATGTAAATCGCCTCAAACCATATCACGAACCACTTGCCCTCACGACACCTTAGAACACTTACTTGGCACCATCTTCAGCGAGGGGGAAATATGTAGTGATGATTGTAGTGGGTCATGCAAATCTCGGCACACACATTGTCAGTGCTAAGCACGAGACGCTCGGCCCGGACTGTCGCTGATTTTGATAGCTAGGCCTACGCTCCTACCTGGTCTCGGATAACAGTTTTGACTGTCTCCGTTCTATATTATAATATATATATATATATATATATATATATATATATATATATATATATATATAAGCCTTGTTTCTCAAGCTGCTCAAAATTCTGTCTTTCGTGATAAAAAGTGCATGTTTTTTCACTTGTAACCTGCTCTGAATTAGACTTTTAGTGCTCCAAAAGTAAGTAACATTTTGCTGCTTCGAAAATTGCTCCGAATTCAAGTTCGGCTGTTGCACCCCTGGAAAATTTTTAAGCACAAAATTAGACATTGAAATTTTGACCTTGATTTTTATTTAATAATGAAATTATGACAGTGAAACTTGCAGCATTAGAGTATTCAGACCACAGTTTGGTAATCTAAGTCAAGTTATTGTCTCTCTTTGTCTTCCTGAGTATATCTACCTGCGGCCAATCTGGAGGCGCACGCTCGCTTTCTTTACGGCCTGTGCATAGGAAGGAGGCTGTGTTTCGACCTATCGCTGCAATCTCGTTTCAAAGTAGCTCGCCGGCATACATTGGAAAATAAGGCTAGCGCACTCAAATAATGCCCAGGTTCATTTCAACTGTCGGACTTCCTGGTGGTACTAATGCAATAGAAACATGGTAGAAAGCATATATGACAACTCTTTCTGATACTTCAAGACAAGAGTAAATTGAGAAATATTCCATTCTGCAAGCATGTACTATTGTGCGTGGCGTTCAGAAAGCTCGGCCACATGATCCGTCACTAACTGGCAAACGAAATGACAGACAACGTAATCTTGATTTTTCCCGAGAAAAATAGTTTTGAGAACGTTTACTTGGAATCCACATGCCGGCAGCCAGTGCCCCTAAAAATGATGAATTTTGCGCATTTTAGTTCAAGGTAACACATTTCGTGTTTATTGAAATAAGTCCTTCAAAAAGGTGGAATAGCACTCGCAATAGCAGGAGTAATATCAATAATAATAAGAATGTCAATAAAAATAATTAATTTTCAAATTGAAAGCAAAAAATTTAGAAACATGAAAGAGCATGTAGTGATACAGTTTTGGAAAGTTGTTGTAGTAAAGAAAAAAAAAACAAGCCCAAGCCCACACAATCCCAGATGCAATCTTCAATGCCGATGAAAAAATGTGAAACATTTTCATATGCAATATAGCTCGCCAGAGACGCAGGGGAACAATACAATTTCAGAGAATCCGAAAATGTTTCCATTAGAACTAATACATATTCATTGCACCTGAAGAAAAAAAAGCGCTGTTGGCAAAACTCTGTCGTGATGCTTTTAGGTGAAGTAGCGACATTGTTTCGAACCGGAAATACTTCTGTATGGGCTTCTAAACAAAAACAGATGGCATGTAATTTTGATTCATTAACATTTATACAATTAAATAGAAGAATCCGGAGAAATTTTTCAGAAATAGCGCGGACCATTCTGCGTGATTCTTGTCCACACTTTCCAGACAGGCCAGTAGCAGGAAATCTTCAATGTATGGTTCAAAAATCAACTGCGATTGTCAGGGATTTTTGTTCGAGGAAGTTATTTCACTGATATGTTTATGAAGGACGCCATAGTGGAAGACTTTGGGAATTTTTACCATGTGAAGTTCTTTAACGTGCTCCTAAATGATAAATACAACCACAAAAGCCTCAAGCATTTTCGAATTCAGCGAATAGATTGTGTTCGAGCCTTGAAAAACAGATCTTTGTGCGTTGCGTGTGCGTATTCATTACCCAATCCATGAGTCCCCAAAATAGACTGTGCCCACACACACCTCTACTACTCTCACTGCTTCCTACAAATGGAAAACTCATTGGTTAGAGAAAGTGGTCGCGTACAGCTGATTTACAATGCACTGCGTATGAGCCAAAAGGCGTTCTGAAGAGTTGGCTCTCGACTCCCTCATGCGGAGTGCGCCGATATTGTATAAAAACAACTATATTTTACTCGCGACGGCTGCTTAGGCTATAAAAGCATGGAGCGAGCGAGCGCCTATAGACTGGCTGTGATCTACTATTCATTCGATATTATTGTTCCCTTCACAATTGATCAGGTAATTGTGCATGTACCGAAATACATACTGCCAAACCATCTAATATTACTGTCCCGGATCATCTTGTTGGCATCACCTAAAGGAGTACTGAGACGAATTTTTAATATTTAGTAACTGTTGTTTTATAGAAAACGATTGGGTTCAAGAAGAGAGATCTGTGTTGCCCGGGAAACCACCGCATATATTTTTAATACCTCTACCTTTAATAGACACTTTCAGTTTCGATATCAAGTGGCAGCTTCTGCGTAACATGACAAGGCAGTGTGACGTCACAAGAACTTGGCGATTCGCTACCTACTAATGGCAGATAAGCGATCTGCTCGCGGTACATATAAACGATGAGTGCATCGTCCCTATTGACTGTGACAGTTATTTTTGTGATTTAGGCTGCACGGAAACTCCGTTTGAAAACTCGGGAGGGCGGGGGGGAAACCTTGTTGACTCTTCACGATAATGTCTACTCCATTGCTTGCCGATACTCTGCAACGAAAACTTTAACATCAGAGTAACATCTTATGCATGCTGGCTGACTATTGTGTGCTAAGTGGTAATACTACTTGCGTACCGAGAAAACTAAAAATGTCCCTCTCGCTATGTCTCAAAATTGTCTCGGTACACCTTTAAAATACACTGAAACCAAAAACGTTTTTCACGTATTAGTCAAGTACAATTTCTCAATCCAGGAAATGCCACTTGTACGACGAAACGATGCTTGGCTAGTGAGAAAACGCGCGAGAAGAAAATGTGGGTGGAGATGCCGCTTTGATCTTTTCACACGAAAACACGCGATATCATGAAATTCAAACGCGTGTACTGGGTTTTACGTAAATATTAATTCATCAAAATTAAGTACACTGTCATCTGTCGGTGTGATGGACCTAAGATACGAAGTTTCAGAAATATTCATAAAGCCAATGTTGCAAAAGTACAATGCATATTCAAAATTTGAGCATCACAAAAAAATAAACTTCTACCCTAATTTTGTCCACTGATAATGAACTTGTGGCATGAGAGGTCTCGTATGCAGCATGTCAGTCTAAACTGAGACATTGGTTCTCTTTAGTGTACCATTAAGAAAATATTGCCAACTGCTGGTGCAACACCAGTGGCTGCAAACACTGCTTTGAAGCAACATTTGGTTTTAGTCACGCTAAACATCAGAAGTTCACTGACATTTTAGTCCTATCACTTTGTTGAACTTGGCCTTGTCGTTGACCTCGTGTTGTTGCGCCTTAACAGCAGTCATGAGTTCTTTTTGGGGAATGGCATAGCGTTATTATGATCCATTTCTAGTGCCCAATTCAGGGGCTATCGTGATATTTTTGCTGCAGAGTGATCCGAAGATAGTTCAGTGAATTTAGCTTAGATGTCGAAGACCTGTACTACCGTGGATTGGGGTTACCTTGTGACAGATTTTTCATGTTTTTTTCCTTTGTTGGAGAATAGTCAATACAGGGGCCAATGAATAATGGCAGAACGTTTATAAAACCTTCCCTCGCACTGCGTAGTGTTCTATTGATCCACATTTTTAATACAAATGGCTCTATTGAGGTGGGGACGTGAGGTGGAGCAAATGAATCTTCATCGTGTGGGGCAGCTTTGTTACACAGTTGTTTTTGGCTGAATATGATTGGAAAAAAAGGCTAGCACAGTTAGACAATCAAAATTTCATTTGAGTTATCTACAACTGGTTTCTGGTCTAGCAACCTCACAGTTGTATTAAAATTTATTCATACATGTACCTCCTCAATCAAGGTGTTTTACCTGAAAGATACCTCGTTTGCCTAGTGGATTAATTTGAGTACAAAACTGCATCTTCACAGTCCTGCCATCTCCAGTTTTTTAGGGTCCTCCCCATAGAACTAATAATGTGCCTATCAGGTTTGACTTCTGTCGCTCATCCCAGGTATCCCAGGGGTCGTTCAAAGTTTGCTGTGTCGAAGCTATTCTTCTCGAAGGTTTTTTCTCCGAAACCCGTACCATCGAATCCTAAACGTTGCCCCGCCGTGGTGGTCTAGTGGCTAAGAAACTCGGCTGCTGACCCGCACGATGCGGGATTGAATCCCGGCTGCGGCGGCTGCATTTCTGATGGAGGCGGAAATGTTGTAGGCCCGTGTGCTCAGATTTGGGTGCACGTTAAACAACCCCAGGTGGTCGAAATTTTCGGCACCCTCCACTACGGCGTCTCTCATAATCACATGACGGTTTTGGGACGTTAAACCCCCCATACCAATCAATCGAATCCTAAACGTTGCTACTCTAGGGAACCAGCGCTGGAGTTTCCACGGCCACACTGGCGGTGAGAGCGCGCACTTCTCAGCTGCTCCCGCAGGGCAGAGATGGTGCGTGCGTGCATCGCCGTAACGAAACCACCGGATTGGCTACCTGGGCTGGTCGATATTTCAATTTTTGAGAGAAATATACTTCCTTAGTGCGCAGAGAATGTTTAAGAGGGAAGATACAGCAGAGAGATAGGACAGAGCACACACTTTCAGCCAATTTTATTGCACAGATGGCGAAAATATATATACGGTCAAGACGGCGAGATCACACACAGAAGAGAGGACAAATGATGGGGCATGCGCCAGACCACCTTATTCCAATCCTAAAACGACATCTTAACTGAAAATATATCTGTCAATCTGTCGAATAGTGAATACAGGTATCTTTGCAGTTAAGTTGTCATTTTAAGACTCGAATAAGGTGGTCTGGTGCATGAGCCATAATTTGTCCTTTCTTCTGTGTGTGACCTCCTTTCCCTCTAGACCGTATATATATTCCCGCCATCTGTGCAATTAAAGTGGCTGTAAGTGCACGCTCTGTCCTATCTCTCTGCTACATCTTGCTTATGAAACGTTCCCTGCGCACTAAAGAAATATGTTTCTCTTAAAAAAACCAAAGGGCGCTGGCGGTACTGCTGCGTATTCAAGTGCACCAGTATGTAAAAAGGAGGACGTATAGAGGATAGGGAGAACGTAGAAAGATTGATTGATTTGTGGGGTTTAACGTCCCAAAACCACCATATGATTATGAGAGACGCCGTAGTGGAGGGCTCCGGAAATGAACGTAGAAAGAGGAGGCAGCGTTGCATCTAAGCGGTCAGCTGAGCAAAATTCTGCTCTTACTCTCCTTTCTAGTGGTGTCGGGCTCGTTTCTAAACCGGATGGCACGTGTTTTCTATATTTATTCGATAGTGAAGACAGCCACCACTGGAAGCCGGGGCCAAACAGTCGAGTTTAAACGGTGTTTTGCCGGAAATGGAACGAGTATATCATGCAACAAACGGCATTGTATACTTTTTTTCTATCTGGCCAAATGAGCGTTGAGTAGTGAACTTCAAGACTAAGAAAGTTTCCATGCGTGCGTTCATTTGACCATCACCACCAAACTCTATCTGATGCCACTGCGTGTAGTGAACAAAACGATAAGCAAGTCGTCTTTTTTTTAGACAGTTGCGTGTAAAGGAAAGCTGTGTTGCCCACAACCCTTGTGCAAGGCCACGTTCGTACGCCTCTTAACTGTTATAAAAGATACTTTCGTGGTGTAAACTCGATGCCGAAGTGCCTCTGTTTAAGTTAATTTGTGCAAAAGACAGGGTTCTCGTTTTTATTACTTTTTTATTTTTGTTACGAACAACGAAGCGGACTATTCAAAGCTTAGCTTTATGAAGCCAGCCAATTCGCCCTCAGCTAGAGTATGCATCATCCACATGGTCACCATATCAAGATTACTTGGTACGTATGTTGCAAGCCGTCCAGAATAGGGCAGCGAGATTTATCTCCGGAAACTACGACTATCATTCAACTATTAGCCTAATAAAACAAGACCTTGCATTTCAGTCACTAATAATACTCCTCAACATTGCTCTTTTATGTCTGTTTCATAGGTACAATTATAGTAACGAAATTCACTGTTTGCCACTTTATTCTCCTGCGCGCACTTCCCTGCGCCTTCGCAATGCACGTAGTTTTATGCGCATACTTGGTCCAACGCAGGCATTTAATTTATCATCACTACCTCGAGCCATTGCATATTGAAACGGTCTTCGGGATCATGTTGTATTCATTTGTAACCGTGTAATTTTTCGTGATAACCTGATTTCGTTGCACTGTAGTATTGTATAACGCTGTTGCACCTTAATTTTTGTAATATTATATATATATATATATATATATATATATATATATATATATATATATATATATATATATATATATATATATATATATTTTCTCCTTTAGTGTTATTTCTTTTGTATACTCATGCCCCCCTTACTCAATGCCCTTCAGTGGGCCTGTAAGGTATTTTGAATAAATAAATAAATAAATTTCGTGAGCGTTTTTCTCACTTGCTGCCGTGGCTAAGTAACATCGGAATTTATGCGTTGCTAGAGAAGTATCAAATGTCTTCGACGTTTACTTGTTGTTTGGTTCACCTAACACAAAATTTCAGTTTTTCCCACTTGCCTGTGTCAGCCTAATATTTTTATTTATTTTATTATTATTATTTAGCAATACTGCTAGCCCCAACATGGGACCATAGCAGAGTGGGTGTACATAGTACAACAAAATCAACAGTACAATACTGCAGTCAACACAGAACAAAGCACTTCAAACAACATAAAAAAATGTTTCACGTGAAAAAAAAAGCTAGTCAGATATAAATTTTTCAAATGCCTCGATACTGGCTGTTTTAATAATTTTGCTGTGAAGCTCATTCCATTCTTTGGCAGTGCGCGGAAAAAAGGAATACTTGAAAGTATTATTATTGGGCTGGAAAGGAACGACAGTGTGTTTGTGACGTTGTCTGGTAGAGTAACCGGAAGAGAACTTTAAGTATTCACCTGTGGTAATATTTATTCGACCATTAACTATCTTAAAGAAGAACAACAAACGGGAAATTCTATTTCTTTCTGAAGTCCGTTTGAATCCCGCTTTGGCAACTAATTCAGAGACTGACGTTGGGCCGTATTTCTTGAAAATAAATCGGACAGCCTTGTTTTGAATTCTATCTAGTTTATGGATATTGACATTGGTGTAAGGATCCCAGATAATGTTTCCATAATCCAAAATGGGTTGGATAAGAGATTTTTACGCCAGAATTTTAGTGTCGTATGACGAATAGCGAAGAGAACGTCTCAAAAAATGTAATTTCATCATTGCATTATTAGATATGTAGTTGATATGTCGATCCCAGTGGAGGTTGCTACATATATGCAAGCCTAGATACTTGTACTCTGTTACTCGATTTAGGATATTTCCATCAGCTGTGTAATTGTAAACAAGGGGACAGTTCTTATTTGTTATCGACATGGCCACACTTTTTTGATAGTTTACACACATTTGCCAAGAATTACACCACTTCATGAGTTTCTCGATTTCTGTGTTAAGCTTAACTTGGTCTTTAACTGTGTGAATAAGAGAATACAACGCACAATCATCTGCATATAATCGTATTTTAACCCTGCAATTATCAACAATATCATTAATGAACACCGAAAACAACAACGGGCCGAGCACAGAGCCCTGGGGAACCCCTGAGCCAACAGGTAACATGTTTGAGGGAGTGTCTTTAAAAACAACGTATTGCTGCCGGGATGTTAGATACGATTTAATCCAGCTACACAGTTTCCTGTTATTTAATAATGTGTTCAGCTTAATGAGCAATTTAGAATGGGAAATCTTATCAAATGCTTTAGCAAAATCTAAAAAAATTACGTCTATCTGTTTTCTCTCATTATTAGCTGCGGCGAAGTCATATGTCATTTCAACCAGTTGAGTTACAGTAGAAAAGCCGTGACGGAACCCATGTTGCATTGGTGTTAATAAAGAGTAATTTTCCAAGATGAGCGTAATATGCTTATGAATAAGATGCTCGAGAATTTTACAACACGTGCATGTTAAAGCTATACGTCTATAGTTGGAAAAAAGCTGCTTATCGCCATTTTTAAACAGTGGTTTTATCTTGGAAATTCTCCAGTCATCAGGCAAAGAACCCGTCAAAAGGGATGTACGGTAAATAATTAACAAAAATTTAGATGACCACTCAGCGTATCGTTTCAGGAATGCATTAGGTATATTATCGGGTCCATATGACTTTTTCACATCTAAATTAAGCAAGAGGTTAAATATTCTTCTTTCTGTTATTTCCAAATCTTCAATCGAAGGCAATGTCTGGAAATTGTCAAATAAGGGTATGCTACCATCATCTTTGGAAAAAACGAATTCAAAGTGGGTGTTGATTCAAAGTGGGTGTTGAATATGAACATGTCTGTTCAACATCAATAATTGCTAGGCTTTAATGTGCCAACAAGATATCATTCTGAGGTATGCTGTAGGGTGCGTACCAAGATTCTGACCGCTTGGGGTTCTCAAATGTGTACATATCTTTTGGTTCATGGGTGTTCTTTTTCTATTTCGTCCCCATCTAAATGCAACCATTGTGGTCGGAGATCTATCACGCACTATCAAGCATAAGACTGCGACACCACCCGTGCTATGCTGTCACAGTGGTTTGCTTGATCAACGTCCACGTACATACATACCGCAGACAAGATGTACATATGCCACCAGAAAAAAAAAGTGATGCCGCAGCCACTACTTATTCGTTTTTTTTATTACTACAGAAGTGCGCTGTGTAGTATCGTCGCCGCACAGGCATATAAGCCGGTACTACCATAGCCCAAAATGCCAAGGAGAAAATGATCACGAGGGAGTTGCGATCACTGCACAACATTATCTCTTCGATGCCACATGCATAGATGCAGTCCGCTTGCAGAGCTTCCCTCCGCTTTCAAGTGCTATTTATGTGAGAGTAGCCTTCAGACATCTTTTTTTAACCACAGTGCAGTATTACTGGCGCTATGACTTTTAGAGGTGTTCGTTCCAAAATGAAGCACGGCAGCGCCACAAGTACGTGCTCTCTCTGCAGCCGGTCGTCTGGGCGCGAATGGCCGAGTTGTGTCGCGACTCTCTGCCAAGGGCTGTTTTTTAGTGAGCCACCTATCAAGTCCTGGTCTCTTACGAAATCAAGACTTCGGATCAATGCAAGTCTCAAAAAGCACGTGAAATTTCGAAGGTTCATTTAGTGCGAAAAGAACAACATAGGAAACCACATCAGCACATCTTTTATAGAATTTGGAGATACCATTTCAAAATTAATACAGGCGTCTTGCAATCATCCACAAGTGTCAGTGCTGAATAGTGGTTTGCTAGATTCTTTCATATTGTGTTGTCTATCTGGCGGTCAGTCATCCTCTTGTGCAGTATTAGCTGATGTGTGTCCAAGAATAATCCAGAGTTGAAAGTTTTTGCGATCGTGTGTCTTGGTGTCCTGTTATAAATTTATACAGCTATAGGCTATAAACGCAGACTAGTTCACCTGGCCTGCAACCCTGTAAGTCATGTTTAGAAATTATGAAAGACCTTGCGTTTATTTTTAAATTAGTCAAACAAGCTTGTTTCAATCAACTTTCATTGAAACCTATGCCTAAACAATTTCGTCTGAGGCACACTTTTTTGCACAATGACTGTTGAAGTATTTGTTCAGTTCTTTTCATAATGACCACATGGCATTTGATCTGGATAGTTCATTATAACGTCTTCTGTCATTGTTTTTCATTGTTTTAGCTTGCATATATGTAATACTGCAGTGCTTAGAACTTATTTTGATGTGTTTATTTCTATTCACGTATGCAGGTGTTTGAAAAAGCTCAGCGTTTCATCAAGACGTGGCTGTTGAAGTTTGTTGGCCTCGATGGAGGTTAAAAAAGGCACTTCACACATGTGTTCATAGATTTGCAGCCCGATCGCTGCTGTCCCTCAGAGCAGCCATCTGCGACAGCCTGTGATGGTTGGTTTCCTGCCCAATCGCTGCTTGCAGGACCCTAGGCAGCCCACCATCATTGCCTCATCTCCTGCTGTAGCTTCTAAATCATCGCCCCACCTCTGCTGGCCTGGCCAGCCCTATGCCCACAGAGCCTTCCTGAACTCGCCTCCTAGTTTGGGCTGCATTACTGAACAGCAGTAATTTGAAAAGCTGAACTGAAAAATAAATGGTTGGACTTTGTGTATTTAGAAATAAAATTACAAAAATTGTGTTCTGCTATTCTTACTTATAGATTGCTTGCATGCGGAATATTTGCACCGAGCAGTTATATTAGTTAATGTTATTGAGCTAATACTTGATGAAGATTGTAACAGCCTATGATACAATTTCTCACAAAACTGAAGAGGAATGTGTGGAGAAAATTAGACAGTCATGCAGTCTTATGCTCTACATGTGGGGAGGGTAATAGGCAATGCAAGAAAAAAGGCTAAAATGGACGATTTAGTGGAATCGTGTAGTGTTTCTACACTAGTCGTTTAGTTGTCAGTTGCCTTGAAGTATACTACACCATAAAGCTCATACGGGGCTGCTAAAAGCTGCTAGGACAAGTTCTGAGAGTGTATTGTAAAGTTTACCTGCTAAGGAATGCCAGTAGTAAAAAGCCCATATTAATAACGGTGGAATATTGGCAAGACAATGGTAGCCGATATTCGTCGTAAAGCGAATACTGGCGTGATATTGACTTTTCGTTGGCAACAAAGTGGTAAGGGAATGGTCCTATCCTGGATGTATGTTGGCAACTACGTCAGTGGAAGGACGGGCCTTTATCGGCATGTGTAGAGCGGGCCGGCGTCGGCTGCATATTGGCAAATGAAACGGCTGAACGTCGGCCCCGGGTCGGCTTGAACATCGGTCCTACATCGGGAGAAGTTGCACTTGGCTGAGTTGCCCATCTCTGCCCAATATTGCGGCCGACGTTAGTCAATACGGGTCCAAGATCGGTTCGATGCCGGTGTGCTCCCTGGGTCTAAATAATTCAGTAGGTAATGGGTGTAAACCGGCAATAGGTTGCACACATTCTGCCACTCACGGCCCCCAATTTGACAACCCATGTGCACGTGCTATAGCATCCTGGAGACGCGTCGGATGCAGGGAAAAAATGACTCCACGTTTACAGTTACATGCTCACAGCAAACACGTACTCCTGGGGGACTGCATGTAGCAGCGTCGACATGAAAGCCACAGTGACTGGAGTAACGCGCTATGCACGACAGAGAACCAGACAGTCAACCCCGCTATGCTTGCCACCCAGCTTGGTGGTTTTCGCTAGCCGACAGTGGCACTAGAACACACAGCCTAGTTAGTAGAAGGGGCGCCCTTGATGCACGGCAGCACATACTTAAGGGGTCACGCATATTTGCAAAGTTTTGAAGATTAAGGCGGCACCATGGGAGCCTTTGTCATCAAAAAAAAGGGAAAGAGAAAGAAACACAATTTAGTTCGTGTTATTAGACAAAATGACCATTTTCCCCCACTGAAGCTGAGGTAGGCCTCAAAATTCTAACTTTCAAGGCTGTTTCGGAGCAGTTAGGTGCAATTTTTTTTATTATTATGCTTTTAGAGCAGCTTGGCGCAAAAAAACAGAATTGTATCAAAAATGCGCAATATGAGCAGCTTTCTCACTCTTTATCAATGCATGTGCATTGGCAGTACACGCCCAGATCGCCACAGCCTCATTTGCCTTAAACATTAGCTTTTTCCAAAGTGATCAAAGATGGATTGGCTGCATCTTTGGTGCAGGAGGCTGTGTGCAAGTCATGTGTGCACAAGGTATTGAGCAGTGTTTATGCTCAGATCCAGAGATTTCCAACAGCTAGGTTTCCAGATTATGCGGTCACTAGAACCTGTGAAAAGGTGGCGAGAGGGATCAAACATTTCACCAAAGGCGAACTCTGTGAGAAAAATCACAAAAGCCGCTTTAGCCTGCTGCCCTACTTTCACGTTCTTTATTGGTGCAAGCTCTTATTAGTACATGAAAATACACAACACTTGTTAGACTTGTTCACAATATGGCCCACAATTTAGAGTGTCGCATCCAGATATGATGCGGCAGTGGCATGTACGACTCGCAAGAAGCTTGACAGTACTTGCACACTTGTTAAGCTCGGGGCCAAAGGCAAAACCGAAAATAAAGGTGAATGGGGTCAGAAACACCGAAGCTCCTCCATTCCTCGTGTTACAGGAGTAGTGTACAAGACTCCTCAGTCATGCGCCAACAGTTATATTGGTCAGACTTGTAGGTGCATGTTAGATTACGGGGGCACCAGAAGAAATGCGAAAAGTGGTCGGTGCAGGGTGAATCAGTGGTCGAAAAGACAGCGACAAGGGACTTTTCGAAAACAGTCAACCATGGATTCTTGGCTCTCTAACCCATTTGTAAGTAGTCTGAATAAACATCTTGTATATTGATACGTGTATGGAACTGTCGCCCCGACATAGCTGAATTGGCACCCAAATGAAGAAGACGACAACGTGGTTGTTGTGGGTTGGACTCTCGAGCTTCTCCCGTTGGCCTGCTTCACTGTACACTCTCTAAGTCGTGAGCAAGACCAGCTCTCGGTGAATAAACCTTCCCCGTAACATCTTTTGGGGGAAGGTGCGGGGTCTTCACACAACCCGGCTCTGGAACTCCGCAGTGGACGCCAGCTTTGTCCAGCCGCGATGCCTGAAACCGGCACTCAGGCCTCGCCATCCGCACCGGCTCCATCACCTGTGATTCCCCCCCATCTTCTCGACCCTGGCACGTCTTCCGGGACGGACAGCACGGACGTCGAAGAATGGCTCGCATTATTCGAGCGCATCAGCAAGCACTACAGGCGGGACGAAACGCTTATGCTGGCAAATATTCTATTCTACCTACGGGGTACGGCACGCGCCTGGTATGAGACGCATGAAGAACTAACCAGCTGGGACACATGCAAGCAAAAGCTTCGCGATTTGTTCGGTCGGTCAGTTGCTCGTCAGATGGCAGCCAGGCAGGAACTCACGTCGAGTGTTCAATCATCGACAGAGTCGTACGTCACGTACATTCAAGACGCACTGGCACTGTGTCGGAAGACTGACAAAAACATGTCCGAGGCGGACAAGATCAGCAACGTGTTGAAAGGCATTGCTGATGATGCGTTCAACATACTAATGTGCAAGAACTGCGCCACTGTGGACTCCATCATATCTGAATGCCGACGATTTGAACAAGCTAAAAGCAGGCGAATAACCCACCACATCACGAGACGACCAAACACTGCTGCGACTTCGTCTTGCGAGGATTCTGCAGCGGCCCGTTCACTAGCGCCTCCTGCGAGTATTGCAAGAATTGTTCGCCAGGAGCTGGAAGCCATGGCACCCGCTTCCTATCAGCCCCCTGCGAAAGACAACTGGGCAACAGTCTTATTCAAGCCGTCGTACGTCAGGAGTTTGCTAACCTGGGCGTCCAGGTTCCCCAGCCTGCCAGACTTATGCCGCAGCCCATGAGCACTCCCGTCCACAACGCTGACCACCACTCTGCTCCACTTGTCGCTGCGGCAGCTGCAACTCCTCGGTTTCCACCACGCTACAAAAATCCATCTGAGTGGCGCACGCACGATGATCGACCAATCTGTTTTTCTTGCTCTCGAATTGGGCACATCTCCCGCCATTGCCGCAACAGGTGATATTTCCGGCCAAGCTTTCCTAATGTCGACCGCCGTCAGGACCTTGGACACTATTCGCTACCCGCTTTTCCGGATGACCATATTCAGGACCCTTCAGCTCGCCGTTCATCTCCACGCTCTGAACCGTCCTACGCTGACGTCGTCACCCAAAAAAACTGGTCTAGCCGCTCGCCGTCACCTCAGGGTCAAACGTCACGCTCCCCTCAACGCCGCCGCTCTCCGTCACCGGCTTATTCTGGCCATTCCCCGGAAAACTGACGAGGGCAGCTCCTGGAGGTGGCGCTGCGTTGACGACTTGGAATCAAAACCCTCAACTGGCTACAAATTCAAGACGCAATTTACTTCGGGTGTTCGTTGATGGCCACGCCATTACTGCTGTAATTGACACTGATGCCCAAGTATCTGTTATGAGTTCTACACTTCGATCTCACCTGAAAAAGGTTCTCACACCGGCTATGTTCTCTACTGTTCGAGTTGCCAACGGAAGTCGAACATCGGTGCTTGGTTTGTGCACTGCCCGCGTTACTGTTGCTGGCCACCACTTTTCAGTTCTCTTCGCAGTCCTCGATGCTTGTCCACACGACGTCATCCTTGAAATTGGCTTCTTAACCACCTACTTCGCACTCATCGATTGTTCTCCTGGTATCTTACGGCTCGAATTGCCTTTGTGCACCGATTTCACTCCTCCAAGTCGCACTCGGCTACGATCCGTGGAGTCTCTAGGGCTACCACCCCAGGCTGCTATGCACATTCCTCTGTCACCCTTTCCGTCCGTTCCTGAAGGAGACTATCTGGTGGCTCCTCTCATTGATTTGACCCTTACGCACCACATCGCACTACCACATACTATAGTGGTTGTTGCTAGCAACACGGAGCTACTTCCAGTTCTGAACTTCTCTACGTCGACCCAAGTTCTTTCCCAAGGCATCACTTTAGTCGATCTTTCAACCCTTGATGAATGTTCGGTTTGTTCTTTTACCCCTGACACTAAGACCATGGCGAAAATTCTCATCACGTCGCAATATAAGGCGTTCCTCGACAAAATGATATCTAGCGACCTCTTACCTTCCCAATTTGCAGCGCTCCGGGGTGTTCTATTTTTTTGCCTGAATATCTTTGACGTCGACGACCATCCCCTGGGCCGCACAAGTGCCGTAACCCACCGCATTAACATCGGCGACGCCAGTCCACTCCACAAACGCCCTTATCGCGTGTCACACGCTGAGCGCCAAGTTATACAGACGGAGGTCAAGAAAATTCTGAGCGCCAAGTTATACAGACGGAGGTCAAGAAAATTCTGAGTAAAGACGTCATTGAGCCTTCATCGAGTCCTTGGGCATCCCTTGTGGTCTTAGTTAAAAAGAAGGACAACACCTGGCGCTTTTGCGTCGACTTTCTCCACCTGAATTGGATCACCAAGAAGGATGTTTATCCTTTACCCCGAATAGATGATGCGATCGACTGCCTCCACGGCGCCAACTATTTCTCGTCCCTCGACCTTCATTGTGGATACTCGCAAATTTCGGTCGACGACCGCGACCACGAGAGGACAGCATTCATCACACCCGACGGCCTTTAACAATTTAAGGTCATGCCTTTTGGGTTGTGCAATGCCCCGGCTACTTTTGAGCGTATGATGCACTCTTTTCTTCGCGGTTTCAAATGGTCGACCTGCCTTTGCTATCTGGATGATGTAATCATTTTCTCGCCCTCCTTCGAAAGCCACCTGTCTCGTCTCTCGGCAATTTTCGACGTTTTTCGTTGCGCTGGTCTCCAACTGATTTCGTCAAAATGCTCATTTGGACGCCGGCAGATTAAACTACTCGGCCCCCTTGTTGACGCCACTGGTGTTCAACCTGACCCTGACAAAGTCCGCGCAGTCCCAGAATTCCCGGTTCCGCGTTCCACACAAGAAGTTCGCAGTTTTATTGGGCTCTGCTCATACTTCCGCCGCTTTGTCTTCAACTTCGCGGATATTGCTACGCCCCTCACGGATCTCCTCAAAAAGAATGTGGCCTTTTCTTGGGGAAGGGACCAAGAACATTCCTTCGCGTCGCTAATTACTGCCCTCACATCGCCACCTGTGTTGGCTCATTTTGATCCAGCGGCTCGAACAGAGCTTCGCACCGATGCAAGCGGCCACGGCATTGGTGCTGTGCTCGCTCAGATACAGAATGGCACCAACCGTGTGATAGCCTACGTATGCTAGCCGCCTTTTGTCGCAAGCGGAACAAGATTATTCCATCACTGAGCGGGAATGCTTAGCCCTCGTTTGGGCTATTGCGAAATCCCGTCCGTGCTTATACGGACGTCCGTTCGCAGTCATCACGGACCATCATGCGCTTTTCTTGCTGTTGACGCTTAAGGATCCTCAGCAAGATTCAGCCGATGGGCACTTCGATTATAGGAGTACGCGTTCTCGGTTGTTTACAAATCTGGAAAGCTCCACAGCGATGCTGACTGCTATCCCGGCACCCCGTTGGTCCACCTAGCTCTACTGATTTGGAATCCGATGCCTGCGTTTTAGCCATCACTGACTTTCTGAACTTGGCCGACGAACAGCACCGAGATCCATCGCTGCTCACCATCATTGACCACCTTCAATCACGTTATGCTGACCCTTCTCTTAGCAGATACCTACTTCAAGACAACGTTTTGTACCACCGTAACTTACACCCCGACGGCGCGGAACTTTTACTCGTCGTACCGGATCACCTGCGAAAGGCTGTTCTGCGACAATTCCACGACGCTCCAACTTCTGGACATCTAGGAGTCTCCAGAACTTACGACCACATTCGACGACGAGTATTCTGGAAGGGCCTCTACCGCTCTGTTCGCCGTTACGTCGCACCATGCGACCTCTGCCAGCGCCGAAAGAAGCCTACGACTCCCCCTGCCGGTCTTCTTCAACCTATTGAAGTTCCAGCCAAGCCATTTTATTGAGTGAAGTTGGACATGCTAGGTCCCTTTTCTACTTCTATAACTGGAAATAAATGGATTGCAGTGGCCACAGACTATACCACTCGGTATGCAATCACTCGAGCGCTACCAACCAGCTGCGCAACCGACGTTGCCGACTTCCTGCTGTACGACATTATTCTCCAGCATGGCGCTCCGTCTCACCTGCTCACAGACCGTGGTCGCTACTTTCTATCTCGTGTGTTTGATGATCTACTCCGATCTTGTGCTACCCGTCAAAACTTTACCACATCTTACCACCCTCAGACAAACGGCCTTACGAAGCGCCTAAACCGCACATACAATGACAGACATGCTTGTCATGTACGTATCTACCGACCACACAAATTGGGACATAGCTCTTCCGTTTGTAACTTTCGTCTATAACTCGTCGCGTCATGAAACAGTGGGCTACTCCCCCTTTTATCTACTCTTCGGACGTCATCCCTTACTGCCCTTCGACACACTGCTTTCATCAGACCACCCATCCTCCACTTTGTACGCTCAGTATGCGATCACCCGGGCCCTCACGGCACACGCGGTAGCGCGCGCTCGGTTATCGTCGTCGCAGACAGCACAGAAGTCCCTTTATGACCGTCGACATAGAGATGCCGTTTTTTCTGCGGGATCTATTGTTCTCCTGTGGCTCCAATCTCGACGTGTTGGCCTCTGCGAGAAACTACTATCGCAATATGCTGGGCCCTACCGAGTCATTCGTCTGGTATACCTGTGACCTACGAGATTGCCGCTACCACAAACTCATCAGCTGCTGCACTCAGAACGGTAGTAGTCCACGTTTCTCGTCTCAAGCCCTCCAACGCCTACTCGCTCATTTAACAGGCACCGAGACGGTGCCTTACGGGCCGGGGTGATGATACGTGTATGGAACTGTCGCCCCGACACAGCTGAATTGGCACCCAAATGAAGAAGACGACAACGTGGTTGTTGTGGGTTGGACTCTCGAGCTTCTCCCGTTGACCTGCTTGACTGTACGCTCTCTAAGCCGTTAGCAAGACCTGGTCTCGGTGAATAAATCTTCCCCGTAACAATATTACAGAAACCAAATGTCAGTGAATTGCTGAATCAAACCTTTTTATAAGTTACTCTGTCCTGCCATGCAAGTTTTGATTCATGTCAAATATTATTTGGCAAAAAGTTAGAGCTCACTCAAACTCACTTATACATACTTCGCACCTTGGGCTCATTCAAGCTCAACAAAATTTTTATAAACCAGACTTGCTCGGCCTCCAGCTCTCTAAAGTATTACTCACCCTTACTCTCTCAAGCACATTGCGTTATATGAGTATGAACGACTCTCGTCTAAGTCAACTCATACGTGAGTTGCTGACATAAGGTGTCAAATGAAGGAGAAGATCACAGAGCGCCCAAACTTAATAGACTAGATTAAATCGATCCATCAGATAGATACTACACAGACCGACTGACAGACAGATATGGTTAAGGTGCTTTTAGTACGCTAAATAAATGCTCTGCTTTAAAGAGCAAGTGACTACCAGGAGGTCATCCTTTAAGTGAAGCGTCACTTTGAGACTTTCGCTTTTCTGGTTTCTATGAATAGAAAGCACTTACAAGACATTTTGAAACTTGCCACTCTGTACTAGCACTGGTGTCCAAGCGATAGCCGACACGTTGCCCTAAACAAGCCTTGGAATGCAAACCACAGGTCAACAGCACGAATAAAAAATTCCTTGTTATCATGGCAGGACGACAACACTTTCTAGGTTAAAGAAAAAGAAATAATTGGAAAACTGTTGTGTTTTCGTAACACCCGACAGCGCTGTACAGACCTTGTGTACAATTTGTTGCCATCTAGCAGACACCGAGCGCATTTCTGCAATGTTAAAGGCTGGGTGCGCTCCACCTGTGCAGGCACGCAATGTTCATATTAGGAAATTTTAGTGCTGGGTACGCATTTTCTTGGGGCGTAGTGGGCTTGGGAGCGCGCGGCGTTGCGTACCCAACCCATACCGAACCGGAATGCCTTTTAGTTGGCGCCACGGTGGCACGCACGCAAACGCAAGCCGCACCAAGTTCACGCGCGCTCGCAGCACCATAGCGTCTTGTCGCGTAAGTATTATTTAAGTAGTTTTATGATTAAAAATGGTAAATAAGCATACATAGTGATCAGGACACTTTTTTTATTGTGTACAGTAACCTGGTATACGCAAAAAAGTAAAAAAGACAAGGTAACTGTAACGACAATGTCGACATCTTGTGACACTTCCTGCAACCACAGTCATGATCATGTTAGCTTATGCGTAATGTTTTTGAGGCGAAAATGAATAAAAAGGTTCATCAATTTTAATATTGTCGCTGCGCAGTTTTTGCACCAGATGTACAATGCACAATGTTTCTGCAATAACAAAGTTGTGGTTGTCTGTTTCACTATAGATGCGCTAGATGGCGCCAATTATTCAGCTGGTCGGGGGGGGGGGGGGGGGGGCTGGCATATGCTTTTAGTTTTTATGTTCCAGGCAATTCTAGCTTTAGAAACCTGGCTGAAACCGTGTAATCGCTATAAGTGTTCGCACTATAGCTTATTTTGACTCGACGGCTAGAGTATCCGCAGTGCGGATACCGTGAGCTCTTGCGAAGGTTGACCTTACAAGGCTGCCGATCCATGCTGTCCGAGATTTCGCGCCTTTGTGCCATGCTATTTGTATAGTGGCTAGCCACTATAATATTGGCGCTTAAAACTTAAAAGTCAAAGTGGTGGCTCTGGCCAGCCTTGGCTTTGCTCGCCGTGAAGGTAACACGATTCGCCAGCATGTGCGCCGGGGCAGCTAATCTCCACTAGGAGGCCAGTGGTGGCAGCGTTGTTTATGGCCGCGCGGACGCATGGCCCCATCACCCCAGCGATCTTGCGACGCATCTGTTTGGGGTATCGTGCATGCGCAATACAACCGCCCCAACGTCCTGGGTACGCAAGCCGCTTGGGTACCCAGCACTAAATCTCCCTAATTAACGTGTGGAGGTGGATAGGGGCGGCAGTGCCAAAAAATTTTTGTGTGCATGTTTCTCAGACTCTGGAAATTGTGATGCTAAAAAATAATTGCACGAAATTAACCTTTATGTTATTTGACTTTCTCGTGGCTGACGCGAAAGCCTAGATCTGTTGCTCATTTTGCTGCTTACAATTAAACGCGTGTTTATGTTCTTCGTTCTATCCAGATGTGAGTCAGCATAGGCACTGATCACAGCACGCTCTTTCATGCCATGCCAGAATAAAACAGTTTTTGCACCGTGTGAATGCAGGCACAGGCAAACCGGCCTTGTGCACGAGCTTCACAGCTGCATGACGGCTACTCATGCTTGCCTCTGCTGCTTTTTACGGCATTACCTTGTCGATTACATTGCGATAGCAATTACATATTAGCCACGTAGCTTCTGCATGTCATCGCTTCTCAACTAATGGACCGGTTGTGCTCGAACATGTTGTTGTTTACTTGTTTATGATGGAGTTTATTATGGTAACATTTGGTGTTGTTTGCACATGTATTGCTTCACTATGTGTACTTTTCAAGCATTCCATGTGCTCTTTCAGAGTGGCGGCCAATTTCATGAGGGCGTCCAGAATGCCGTGACCCTCCCCCTGTTATTATTTTTTATACCCCAAGAAGAGCACATATGTTATTCCGAATGGTGGTCCTCCTTCATACAAAACCTTTTCTCCATCTTTGTGTGCCTTAAATTGTTAATAGATGTCTCAAGTGTGTAAACACTGTTCAAACTGAAAAAAATGCTGTTCTGGCAAATCTCTTACTCTTAACTGTGGGTGCCCTCCCACTGTTTACGCAGAAAGATGGTTTCGCAAATGTTCAGTAGGCGATACACAACTGCCGTGCTGCAAACAGCGTGAAATTGTAAGGTGCAAATAAGCCCCAAAAGTGATGACGTGAACGCAAACACTTTACACCTACTGTGCTTTTTATGAGCACACGCCCTCCCAGAAGGGTATCCAACAAAATACCAGCTAATCAGCACCTACCTTATGGATACACTTTTCATTTTTCTTTTTCGTGCACAGAAGACTAAGACTTTCAAAAATTTTACTTGTGTGTTATTGCTATATATAGCGTACGTTGATGACTACAGCAGCAAAGCATTACTTATTTGAAATATAAAGAAAGAGTAAAAATTTTCATTTCAAAATAGATGTGAATAAATTAAAGGGGCTGTTTGCAACAATTCTATCTAGAACAGGGTAGACATGGAACAGAAGAATGAAAGAGAGCCACGCTAGATTGGTCAAGGCCTACTCATGGCCAAAACACGAGAATAGCCATAGAAGGTGCCTAGATTGGGTGGAAGCCACATTGCATCAAAAAATGGAGACAAAAATGGCATCTGAACAACATGAATTCGATTGAAATGAAGCGCTTGAGCCCAAAGAATGGAATTAGCCCGTTTTGCACCTGGCTTACCATAATCCTGCTGCGAAAATTACAACAAAATGATTCCTCCGAATAGCAACACCACCTGGCATCTACTCGAGACACAAATAAATGGCTGAGGTCATTCCACTCTGCAATCTCAAGCTTTGAAAAACAACACGTGCCAATATTGATGATGTGCTGTATTCATTTTATATTTTTTCTTTTGTTGAAAACATTCCCGAATTCTCTTAGCTTGCCTACAAGCTTTTTGATCCCTCTTGTTCTTTCATTCTCTCTCCTCCCATTGTAAATAAAACGCTTACAAATTAACCCCACGTTGACATAGGCCGTTTCTAGTAAATTACGCTTCGCAGTGGTGTAACAGACATTTCTTAGCCACCAGCTGTGTCTCGCTATAGCCTCTTCTCAGCCGCCCTGCATTGTCCTTCACGAATAGCAAATACCTAAGCAATCCTTACTTTAAAATCTGGTGACCACTCCGGTCCATTTAAAGGGCCCCTTAAATACCCCCTATATTTTTTTCTGACCTTTGAAGTAAACACGTGCATCACATGCGAAACGCTGCATGATCAATTATTCTCCACGTGGCAGCGCAACAAGCCGTGAGTGCTCCGAAAATTCCAAGAAACAATCCCTCCATGTCTTTCGGGCTGGCATGTGACATCAAGAATTTGAATCTGACGTACCGAATAAATATGCTGCAATTGGTCAAGCAAGCACCTAAGACTTTCTGTTAATCTGCAAGAAGCTGTCCAGGCCACTTGTCGTTTGTCGTGATGGCAACATGCATGCACGTGCTTGCAAATTGGGTACGGTGGCCCGTAGCAAAGGTTCATACCGACGCTATTTGTATAAGAACCGGCTGGCACAGCAACAGCGATTCGCCAACAAGCAAACAGTTGACAGAATGCGGAGTCGCGGCAACCGTAACAAGACAGTATTCGGAGCGACATGTCATCAATGATGTATGCCGCGCAAGATTGTGAGAGGTGCTCGGCAAAAGGACAAAGTGGCTTCGGAAGAGGTACCAATGGAGGGTAGTGAAAAAAGAATAGAAAGTGGGATTACTGTGCTTAGGTAATCAAGCGCATTGAACTCCAATATTACGGCACCGTTTCAAAAATTTCAACGGCTCTATGGTCGTAGTGCACTTGCACACAACATCTTCACCACAACTGAATATCCACCTCTGCGTGGTTAAATATTTCATCTGGTTTCTGGCTGCATGCAGTATAGCACATATTGCGTGACAGTACTGTTCAGTTATTAAAATATTTCTTGGTGTATGGCTGTGAGATTCGTTCCCTCTAAATCAAGCAGCACATGTTTAGACCGGCCATGCTATTTCCACTGATACACACTGTCAAACGTGGGACTCTGGTGCAGCATGGCATAACCTACATTGATTTTAATAGGAGGGCGCAGGAAACTTAGTTTGGCCCATTTGTGCGCAGAAGCAGGATCACTCGATGAGGAATGAGGGGCGTTTACAATATTAAAACCACACGAATCTAACAGACAAGGCAAACAGAAATTCAGATGAATTATTACTTGAAATCTCATATTTTGTTTCTGACTCGCCACGAGTGAACTTTCAAAACAAACAGAAAGGCATTGTTGGGCTTGCAAAGCAAGAAAAAACGAAAAAGTAACTCAGACCTCCTTTTGTTGTCTGCCAAGCTAACTCCGCTAGTAGCAACATAATCACCACCACCACTTTCTTTGCTGCAAAGTACTTACATAAATGTTTATTCCACTCTTATTACCTCGTATTGATGTCATGAAGATTTTAAACGTCGCTGCTCGTTATATCTAATGTAGTTAGCAAGTTGCACAAGCCTTGTGAAGCATACTAACCTCCCACACAGAGAACTGCTTTAGTTACAATGGACTACACTCCACACATTGGCCACGTTGAACCCACGGCAGACGGCAGTAGTTGGCCTTGCTTTAAGTGCATCGTAAAGACGCAGTTATGCAAAATGGTGCGTCACGTGCTACGTGTAAGCAACATTTAGCTCACACTGCTGATCCACTGCACAAGTTATACTGCGAGGGCCGTTGATCAGTGCTGACGCAATGTGACTTCTGCCCAGTGCTCTCTTGTGGAGTGAGAGCTGTTTTTTTTTCAGCTCTTCTGAGGTCATCCCACCGACCTCGATGCCAATCCCGCCTCCTCGTGGTGCCCCACGGGCAATGTGAGAGTTTTGCTCTCGCGGCTAAAGGGAATGAAGATTTCCTGGGTGAAAAGTCCTCACGCCTTAGCCCAGGATCTTATGGCGTAAGGAAAAGGCGATATGGGGCTGCCTCCTCCATATTGCTCATTCGGCTTGGCACGAACACGGTAAGAGAAAATAAGAAAAACGTGCGTCAGAAGATGCCCGTCCCAAGCGGGAATATTCAAGCCTGTGTTGTTGCTGGTGCTGGCCCCCCTGGTGGTTGTGGGAAGAATCCTGATCCCCCAGGGGAAACGTGTTTAATTTGTGGTAGAATGTTTACCACTAAAAGAGGATTGAGTGTTCATGTGGCAAGATCTCACAAGAGTCGTAAGGATTTGTGACAAGACATCAAAGCCTTGATCAGCGATGCCGGATCTCATACAAGTCAATAAGTAGGCAAGTAGATAAACCGAGAACGATGCTAAGCAGTGGTGATGATGTTTCTGGCATGCAGGACACGGCTCGAGTCAGCCGAGATATTAAATTGTTTTGAAAACAGCTCACTCTATACCTATCTTGTGGGAAGCTGGGGCCTCTCGAACGGGTTTTTCACGGTTTGCACGGAGATCCCAAAAAGGAGTGTCCAGTCCTGCGGTCTCCTTGACGCCTCAGGGTGACTATTCTGGCATGGAGAAGGCTGGTCCCGATGTTACTTGGGAGATCACAGGGGCGCGACCTAAGGTTTTCGAGGTCAGGACTGCTCTGATCTCTCAGGCTGTTGGGTCTCTTTGTGTCGGTGTGATGGTTGATGGTTCGTCAATTTAGGTTTCTCCAGATGTTGTGTCCCAGTGTGGTGATTCGATGGTTCGTGGTGATAATCTTATGGATGGTTATTTGATTGTTTCTACGGTTAAGGCCGTTTTGTCCCACTCGACAACCACACCTCTACTGCAATGCGTCTGAATAGACCCCGGCCACGTCAGTTGATGTATTTATTGTCTGACTCATCTGAGCAAGATGTTCCACAACACCACACATGTAGTGATTGTGGCAGGGCCTTCTCTTCACTTGTTGGTTTGAGCCAACATCGACGACATGCCCACTTTAATGCCTTTAACGCAGATACTGTTGTCAATCGTGTTAAGCTGAGGTGGTCTAAGGAGCAATCTTTCCTCTTGGCTAAGAAGGAAGCGTAGCTCACTAGAGCTGGAGTTAAGAACCTGAATCAAAAGTTACACCAACACTTTAACACAAGAACTTTCGACGCTATTAAACCTCACAGGCGTGACAATGGGCACAGAAATTTGGTCCGCGAGCAATTTGGCGCTTCAGCAGTTCAGAAGTCCCCGAGTACACACACACACATACTCCACCTTACGATGTTAAGGAATCTGTCAACTCGTGTCGGGTGTGTTTAAAGGAGATCCGTAGACTTGTTAGTATGGCCTGTCCCCGCAATTAGTCTGCCCCAAGGCTTTGGGAGATCGGGAAACAGCTGCATAATGGGAGGAATATCTGGATGGACCTGAACAATTATATCAGGCAGAACTTTTTTAGAAATAAAAGGGCCCCCCCTAAACAAACTTCTTCTGCAGCTGTTCCTTCTAGTAATAGAAAAAGGAGGAAGCAAGAGTATGCACAGCTGCAACAAATGTTCAAGAAAGACCAAGCTAGAGCCGCCAGGCAGGTAGGTACTTGATGGCCAAATTTTCTCTCAGGTTGATGATCCTGAATCTTTCTTGATTGAGTGGAAACGGGTAATGGAAAACCTCAGTGATGAACGTGAGCTACCTCGTCCGAACACTGATATACATGGGGTTAGAAATCCTATGAAGCCGATTACAGCCCAGGACATTAAATATCCATTTCCGGCAGCCAACTCATCTCCTGGCCCCGATCGTTTCACGGCTAAGGAACTGAGAGGCGTGCCTGTTGTGATCCTGCAATTACTGCTGAATATTTTTCTCGTGCATAAGCGTCTACCGATTTCCTTATGTTCTGCAAGAACCGTCTTCATGCCGAAAGTTGATGGAGCATCCTTCTTTTCCCAATTCCGTCACATTACGGTGGCCCCGGTTCTTCTTCGTCTTTTACTCAAGATTTTGGCAAACCGTCTACAGGCGATGGCTCTTCTGGACTGTCGCCAACGTGCATTTATTCCGGTGGATGGCTGCGGTGAGAATGTTTACCTGCTCGGCACGGTTCTACATGAAGCAAGGAGGAAGAGAAGGGCACTGTTTATGGCCACAGTGGACCTAGCAAAGGCGTTTGTTAGTGTCACACTCGATGCCTTGGTAGAGGCTCTGCAAAGGAAGGGAATTGCTGAGGAATTTATCGAACATATCCACCAATTTTATGATCTGGCAACGACTGTCCTTAGTTCTCAGGACAAATCCTTGTTAGTTCGGCTTTCTAGGGGAGTGAAGCAGGATGATCCTATGTCGTCCATACTCTTCAACTTGGTTGTTGACGAGTTCCTGGCAGAGCACTGTAAGGAGCAGATTAATTTCGTGTCTGCAACCGACTCGGGTGATCTGAATGTGTTGGGCATGGTATTTGCAGACGAATTTACCATATTTGCATCGACACCGGCGGGACTGCAGTACAAGTTTTTCTTAGGGAGCGCGGGTTGACAATAAACTCTTCTAAGTTCATATCACTGGCGATGGTCCGGCAGGGAAAGAGAAGTTAGTGAACATCGACCCAACTGTGACGTTCTATGTGAATAATGAGGCCATCCCAGCGGCTGCGGGTGAGACAGAGTGGCGGCACCTGGGCATTTCTTTCAGTGTCCGAGGGACACGTCCTAGGCTGGTACACAATGAACACGAGGCGTACCTGGAGACATAAGAAGGCGGCTTTGAAACCACAGCAACGCCTAGTTATCCTTCGCATCTACCTCCTCCCGCGAATATATCATCACCTCATTCTAGGCCGGGTGTTGCGCAAACGTCTCATGAGGTTGGACAAGACGATCCAGTCGTCGATAGGGATTGGTTAAAGCGTCAGCATGACGCTCCTCTTGGAGCTTTTCATGTGAGGGTTCCACATGGCGGACTGGATATTCCATGTTTACGAACTGCAATTCCATACCTACGCTTACGTCGACTAAATGCACTAGCAGTTTCTGAATATAGAGCTTGCGAAAAGGCCCGCAAGATGACGTACGTCAAGGAACTTGTGCGACAATCAGAGGCCATGCTGCTATATAAAGGAAGTGTAATAGATTCCAAGAAAGCCAATCAAAAATTTTGGACTACATACTTCCTTAACAGCACAGATGACGCAGCTCTAAAAGAAGTGACATTTGCCCACATATATTGTGGGCATTTACCCTTGAGCACTGTATTGTTTATTTTGGTCGGATACACTTTTTTCGCGTTTTCTTCGTAGTTAGGATCTCAGAAGACCACAAACGAACAATTGAGCCACTGGTACAAGCATTTTTGGAATAAGTAATGGGGCACCAAATTAGGTAATTAGGGCCCAGTGATTGAAAAATGAAAAAATGACTTCTTTTTTTATGCCAATCAATAGTGTGCACAAAATGGAAACCAACGTCTAATTTTGAGCCTAATACTCACTGAAACAGCTTCGCTACGTCGTCCCAAATATGGTGCTCATCCGACTTAACTTACGCTCCTTGGCTTCATGGAAGACCTCGGTCGTGCTTCTTCTTTTCTGTGACTGCTACCTCCACGAACGTGCCGCAATATTGATGTCAATTAGAGTGAGAATCAATGAAGAACTATGCCGCCAAGAATGAGTAGTATTGGTTACATTTCCGAGATACTAGGGAAAATGTGCGGTGGTGTCAATTGACACCGTCACAGCCGAAAGGGTTGAAGCACGGTTCTTCATCGCCTGTACAAAACTATCATCGTCTAGTGTTCTTCATCTTTATTTTTAAAGGATATGGCTCTTCACTCGGTTCTGTGCCTCGGAGGTCACTGTTCTGGCCCCATATTCCAGGCCTAGTAAAGGCGTGTAAAGGACTTCGTCGCAAGTGGTGGAGGTTGCACCTCGATCGCTCGTTACTGCTCGCCCGCTTTACCTCCTGGAGCTTCATTCCGGTCACCGTTTGAGCTGCGTGTCCACCAGCATGCCGCAGGGCGAACCCTCGGGAGCTTCTTCCTTTACCTTTCCGGCTACGACTGCCGCAGCTACTCACTCTTGAATCGTCAGCGGACCCCCTCGAGAGCCCCCTCTATTTGCTGGACTGGCTACACCAATATGACATAGCGAGCGTAGCTAACCGTTAGGATGATTCGCACAAGCTCAGCCACGTCTAGTTCTATATTACTGGTGTAGTGAAGACTTCGTTTTTTAACCACCAGATTGACTTTCCAATAGGAACGTCTTCAAAGAACCTCTGCGACAAGTCTTCACTACTCCGGCAGTTCGAGCCAGTCTGGCGAAGAGATCACTTGATGGCGGCAAACAACAACTAGGCGAGTCTTATACCTCGTATATCGAGGATGTTCTCTCTCTCTGTCGACACGTCAACGCCTCCATGACCGAGACAAAGTGCGCAATCTGCTCAAAGGCATATGGCAAGTTGCCTTCACTGCTTTGGTCGTAAAGGACCCAAGTACTGTTGCTGACAATGTAGCTACGTGCCAGCGCCTGGACGAGCTCGAATCCGCACGGCTGCAGCTGGACAACTCTCCTGCAGCCATCCCTGACAACCCTATTGTTGACCCCTCGTTACGAGCCATGATCCACACAATGATACGAGAGGAACTGCAGTCGTTCGGTTTTCAAGTACGTCACTTTCCTTCTGTCACCCCCAGTACAAATTTATGGGGCGTCGTCAATGAGGAGTTGGTAGCTATGACTGGTAGTGCCTACAAAGACCTTCACGTCTCTAAAGCCCCACTGACTTACGCTCGAATCGCCGCCGTTACTCCAGCCTTCGTTCCACCAATACTGCCGACGACTACGCCAGCCCATCTGGCGTCCCTCGCGCCCAGCACGCAAAACCAGCCTTACTTTGCACGACCGGCGCCAGCACACCTGAATGCCATAGTCCCCAGCCCAAACAACGAGCCCTACTATCAATAATGGTGCTCGACGAGACCTACATGCTACTATTGCGGATATCGTGGACACATCGCACGTGTCTGTCGCAAGCGTCATCGAGACGAGCGTCGTCGCTTTGACACTTACGAACGGAATGACTATGCCATAGGAACCACTTTCCAGCACCATTTTTACGCTACGCTTCACGGTCGCTCTTCCTCGCCATCAGTAACTCCTGAAAGGCTTCTCGCTACCGTGGTTCCAGGCATCGCTCGCCGTTCCCTCTCCGTCGCTCTACGTCGCCGCTTCGACCAGCTTCTCAGTTCACCGACCGTCGCCCGGAAAACTAAAATAAGGAGCTTCTGGGAGAAAAGCTCAGTTTAGCGAAGTAGAAAAAATTCCTCCGGGACAGCCTCATAGCTGTACGTAGGTCGAACCTCATCATTTATGGTGTAAAGGAACAGCCTAACGAGTCCCCAGTTACATTGCAACGTGTAGTATCGAAGGAAATATTTGAGGGCATACTAAAAGTAAATACCGGGGATATAGAAAAGATTCACCGCCTAGGAAGACAGGCCACTGAAGATGGTAATAAGATAAAACCTATTATTTTGAAATTCTCGAATTACCAGGACAAAACGAAAATATTCAAAAACTGCTCTAAACTGAAAGGTTCAGGTTACTCAATTAGTGACGACTTGTCCCGTACAATGCGAGACCTTAGGAAGAAACTCTGGGATAGAACTAAAGAAAATCGAGACAAAGGTGAAAAGGTGATGCTGGTTCATGATAGAGTGAGCATTTATGGGAAACTCTAAGGCTGGGACAACAATCACGGTGATCTTGTTGTTTTGTCAAAAAAGGAAAAACGTATTCTTCCGGAGGGTCGGGTCACCAGAAGCCGACGCAACATACGTTAATTAACGTTAATGCGCGAAGTCTTGTGAACAAAGCCGACCAGTTTGAGGCCATATTGATCGACAATCAGGCAGACGTCGTCTCTGTCTCAGAAACTTGGCTGCACAAAGAAATATTGGACCACAAAATTGTTCCGCCTAACTACGTGATTGTTCGCAAAGATAGAGGGCACAGAGGTGGGGGCGTTGCCATTGTTTTACGACAAGGCATAAGCTTTTCAGTCATGCCAGATGTTCCGGACGTCGAAGTGGTCTGGTGTAGGGTTTCCCTAAATGGTGTCACTATATCTATCGGTGCGGTATACAGACCCCCACAAGCGCAATTGGCTTATCTGGAAACTTTATATGACTACATGCACAACCATATGACCGGTGTCGCTGTTATCATAGCTGGTGACTTCAATCTGCCCGATGTAAATTGGGAACGTTTGAGTACAGGAATAGCTAAGAATGACTTTTTAAGCGATTACTTATTGTCATTTATTATCACACAACTTGTTGCCACGCCAACCCGTGAACAACGGGAATCTAGTTCTTTACTAGATCTTATCTTTTTCAGTGATAATTTCCCATCAACGGATATCTTAACGGACACCCTGGGGGGGAAGGGGAGGGTTATCTGATTACAAAATGGTTTCACACAGCCTGCCTGTACAATGCCCCGCTCGCATGCGAGGGCCGGTTAAGTATGTCCCGGCGTTTCACAAAGCCGATGACGCTACAGTTATGACGTATTTAGAGTATGAATTCGACAACTTTCTCGATATGTGTGCTGATGAGTCTTTATTGATTGACGTAATTTGGGCTAAATTTGATGTTATCATTACTCATTGTATGACCAACTTTGTTCCGCAGGTTGCTAAAGTCACAAAAAAACACAACCCTTGGATCACACGTGGCATCATTCATACTAAACGTAAAATAAAAAAACTAAGAAAATCTAACAAATCAAGCCCAGTCTATGGGTTCCAAGAAAAAATAGCTTGCTTGTCCCGGTCATTGAGGGTAAAAATCCGTTGTGCCAAAGAGAACTTCTGCAGTACAACACTAAGTAAGTTTATAAGAGAGTCGCCCCAGAAGTTCTGGCAATATCTTGGTTCAAAAAACAAACTCCCTACTGTCGTTTCAGCGGAGCAGGAATTAATGAAAGCTAATTCCGTTAACACTTACTTCCAGTCTGTCTTCACAGCTGACAATGGTAAACATACGTCGCTTCTGTTTCGGGGTAAAAACTTAAGTGCTCTAAGCTTGCCTCAACTGTCTGAGCCGGGTTTGCTATCACTCTTATTGAACATTGATGGGAAGAAAGTAGTGGACCCGACGGGATTCCCAATGCGTTTTAAGCGTTACGCTGAATCTATGTGTAATTACTGTGGGAATTCTGTACACGCATCCTCTTCACCGGAACATTATCATCATTACCTGTGTACATTATCACAACGCACTCAGGCTGCAGATCGGCCACGCAGGTGACAGTAGTGCCCCGTGGCATTAAAATTTTATCTTGTGTGGTGTTGGTAGCAGCGAGGACAGTTGATCCATTGCTGAAGCGAGCCACACTTGATGCGAGAGTTATGCCTTTATTAAGGCAACGCGGTGACGGAGTCACCAAAGTGTCACCAGAGTCGACGTCGTTGGACAAAACTTGGACTAATTGATGTTCGTTTGGTGGTAACTCGATGTCTACAGCAGCGATGAGTCGAAGTGGCTCGAGTGTTTTGTCGTTGAGCAAGTGGTCTGTGTCAGTAAGATAGACGACACGTTGTGCACAGCAAATAGCCGCAGAAGCAGAGGAAAGAACGTCCCAGCCTAAAATGAATTCATGGGAGCACGGGGATAGCACAGCAAATTCTATATGATGAAGAATTTCGTCGATTAGTGCACGGGCAGTACAGAGAGCGAAAGGGCGAATCATTGTTCCCTGGGCTGTAACCAGTGTCGGTCCATCATAAGGCGTCGTGACTTATTGAAGACGGGCACGCAAATCAGCACGAATAACTGAAAACGCAGCCCCAGTGTCCACCAAAGCATCAACGTCTACTCCCTCAACTGTGACCGCAATCATATTGTAGGGGCGCGCTGGAGGAATTCGAGTCCTGTGTTGGAATGCAGTTTGTCCTCCAAAAACTGCTTCACTTAGTTTTCCGGACGCCGATCAGAAGTAAGGGAAGCAGGCTGAAGAGGAGCAGAGGAGCGATGGGAAGGCTCCGTCGCCAACTCTCGCAATTTAAGCTGGACAATTCGGTGCTGTACCACAAAATTTACCATCCTGACGGTCAGCGCTGGGTTCCCGTTCTACCCCGATCGCTTTGGTCTGAGGTCCTCAGACCGCTTCATGACCATCCAACTACTGGTCACCTTGGTTACCATAAAACCTACGATCACCTTCGAAGTCGGTTTTATTGGCCAGGCATTACCACTAGTGTAGCTCGATACGTCGGGTCCTGCACTACCTGCCAATGTAGAAAACTACCAACATCTGCTCCCGCCGGTACACTACAGCCTCTTACGTGCCCAGCCACACCTTTGGAAGTTGTAGGCGTCGATCTTTATGGCCCCTCCCAGTCAGTGCTGCTGAAACTGGTGGTTAGTAACAGCCGTTGACCATTTGACGCGCGACGCCGATACGGCATCCGTTACTACTGGTTCAGCTTCCAAAATTGCCGATTTCATCCTCCGAGCCATTATACTGCGTCATGGTGCTCCCCGTGTGTTGCTCAGTGACCTTGGAAGGGCTTTCCTTTCACAACTAGTGAACGAACTTCTTCACGCCTCCGGCACAACTCACAAGACTGCCTCTAGTTATCATCCCCAGGGCTCTGTCTTGGGACCACTTTTGTTTTTGATATACGTTAATGACCTACCTAGCTGTGTTCTCTCTAATATTCACTTGTTTGCAGATGACTGTGTTATTTTTCGAGAAGTTAACAACGATAACGACGTTACGGCACTGCAATCGGACATTAACGCAATTTCTAACTGGTGTGAGCAATGGTTAATGGAACTTAATACAACTAAATGCAAAGTCTTACGCATTTCAAGAACAGCCCTTTCGACGGGTTCCTATTACCTTAACAACACACTTCTTGAACCTGTGACGTCGTACCGATACCTGGGAATTCACATAACAACTGATGTTACCTGGTCGCTTCATAATAATACCGTTATTAATAATGCTAATCGCCTGCTTGGCTACCTTCGCCGCAACTTCTTTTCTGCACCTACCTCTTTAAAAACACTTTTGTATAAATCATTGGTTCGTTCTAAACTCGAATATGCATCATCCATTTGGGACCCGAGCCATGACTATCTGGTGACAACACTTGAGCTCGTGCAGAACAACGCAGCACGTTTCATTCTCGGTAATTTCACCCGTGCGGCAAGTGTCACGTCCATGAAAAACTTGCTTCAATTACCCACTCTAACTTCGCGCCGCAAACACTGTCGCCTCTGTCTCTTTCACAAAATTTACTACCATAATTCGCCCCTATTCAGTGAGTTAATTACTCCTCCTTCATATATTTCTTCACGTATGGATCACCGACACAAAGTAGGAACAATACCATGCAACACCAATGCCTTTTTTCAGTCATTTATTCCTCGGACGTCACAAGATTGGAACCGCCTTCCCGGACTGACCGCCGCAATCGAAGACAACCATCAGTTTCGTGCAGCACTAGCTAACATTGTATGATTAGGGCCCATGTATGTTTGTACTTATCTGCTTACTACTTTTGTTGCTGCTTTTTAGTTTTTTGTATAACCTCGTAACCCACTCACCTCTGAAATGCCTGTAGGCCTTGAGGGTACAAATAAATAAATAAATAAATAAATAAATAAATAAATAAATAAATAGACTAACGGCCTCACTGACCAATTCCGCCGCACTCTTGCTGACATGATCGCCGCCTATATCCAACCAGACCACAAAAACTGGGATGTAGTTCTACCATTCGTCACTTTCGCCTGCAATATGGCCATTCAGCGGAAAACTGGCTACTCGCCATTTTACCTAGTTTATGGATGCTCCCCTACTTCTTTCCTGGACGTCTCTTTCTTTACCTGGCCCCGCCACGGTGGTCTATTGGTTAAGGTACTCGGCTGCTGACCCACAAGTTGCGGGATCAAATCCCGGCTGTGGTGGCTGCATTTCCGATGGAGGCGGAAATGTTGTAGGCCCATGTACTCAGATTTCGGTGCACGTTAAAGAACCCCAGGTGGTCGACATTTTCGGAGCTCTCCACTACGGCGTCTCTCATAATCATATGGTGGTTCTGGGACGTTAAACCCCATGAATCAAATCAATCTCTTTCGTTACCTGCCAAGCGAATTTATCTCTATCCTATTCAGAGGAATACGTTTCCCGACTCGCACAGGGCCGCCAACGTGCTCGTATAGAAACTGAAGCCCGACAGCAAGACAGAAAGCTAGTTTATGATGAATCACACCGTGCTGTATCGTTCCAACCTGGAGACGAAGTGCTCCTTTTGACGCCTGTTCGCACACCTGGTTTGTGTGACAAATTTCAGCCTCGGTTTATCGGGCCGTACACAGTTCTTGAAGAGACTTCACCAGTGAACTATCGCGTGACGCCACTTGTAGCCTCAGCAGATCGCTGTTATCGAACTACAAAGGTCGTCCATGTCTCCCGTATGAAGCCCTTCATGCGACGTTCTTTGTCCCCTTGACTTGCCGCGGCCAGGCTGGCCGCTTTCACGTGGGAGGAATTGGTGTGGGCATTTAGTAAACGCATCCTCTTCACCGGTACATTATCATTATTATCATGTGTGGCTCATGCATCCTCATCGTTGTCGCATAGCATCATCATCTTGGCTCATGCATCGTAGCTCTCGGCAGCCGGTTCCTCGGGCCTAATAAAAGGTAATCCAAACCAAGGCTTCATAATACCTTTTTCTTATATTTTCGAAATCGCTTAAGGATTGACAGGTTCAATCGAAATGGAAAATTGCAAATATTCTTTCCATTCACAAAAGTGGTGACTCGTCTTGTCCATCTAATCACACACCAATTTCTATTACGTGTACTTTCTGCAAAATTATTGAGCATATTATTCTAAAGTCCCTTACTGAATACGTGGAAGAAAATGCTATTCTCCATACCAATCAACACGGTTTTCGTCGCGGACTGTCTTCTGTTCACGAAGACGGACGTCTGTCTGCTGCCGGCAACGCGTTCTACACATGAGCAATGCCGCCTATTCACTTCACGCAGATGACGCACCAATTCATGTTTATGCTGCAGAAGACACTGAGGAACCTCCGCACAGTAAGCCCATTGTTACACTTCTTTCTGATGTCATTGACTACGGCGATGTCCTCGTACAACCCTCCGTACGTTGTGTCACCAGAGGCATAGTCCTTTAATCAGGTCTGATACGTTTCGACAATAGCTTCGCAATCGTTTGCGCAACGAACCCAACGCCCGAAAAAATTCTGGTTCAGGAGGGCTTAACGATGGCTTGCGTCGCTACACCGTAGCCTTTCTCTGTGGTAACTGCTCAAGACGCTTCTCCTGAATACCCTGTTGCAAGTTCCTCATTCACCTCCACCCTCAAAACCACCATCAGCTCTGACCTGATTCTTTCGCAGACTTAACAACTGTTTGCCTTGCTGTCTAAGCATGAGGCTTCGTTTCACGTCAATTCACCCGTATTGGCACACACGTGCGTCACCACGCATCGCATCGAGACTGAGGGTACGTCAATCGTTCATCGTCGGCCATATCGCGTATCAGTAGTTGACCGGAAGGTTATTGAAGAAAACGTTAACGACACGTTGAGACGGAACATAATACGCCCCTCTGCTAGCCCTCGGTCATCACCTGTCGTCTTAGTTCGAAAAAAAAAGACGGTTGTTTGCGCTTCTGCGTAGATTGCCGGGCGCTAAACTAGATCACGCGCAAGGATGTATACCCTATGCCACGCAAGGATGATGCCTTGGATTCCCTACAGGGAGCTCAATGCTTCTCGAGTCTCGATCTACGTTCGGGATAGGGACAGATACCGACGCATAAAGACAATGAAGGAAAGATGGAATTTTCGCCACCAGACGAAATTTACGAGTTCAATGTAATGCCCTTCGGCCTCTGCAACACACCTACAACATTTGAACGCATGATTGGCACCATTTTACGTGGCATGAAGTGGAAAACTTGCCTGTGCTGTTTGGACGATATCATTGTTTTCTCGTCAACCTTCTCTCAACACTTACACTGTTTAGGCAAAGTTCTTACGTGCCTATGTACGGCTGGCCTTCAGCTGAACACGAAAATGTGCCGTTTTGCCAGCAAGACAATTAAGGTCTTAGGCCACATTGTGAGTAAGCATGGCATTCGTCCTGATCACGAGAAAAATATCGGCCGTTCTTCATTTTGCTCGTCCTGAAATGACCAAGGACTTACGCAGTTTTCTTGGCATGGCTTCATAATCCGCCGATTCATACGAGACTCTTCCTTGATAGCGGCACCTTTGCACAAATTACTCGGTTCCGGTGTTTGATTTGAGTGGTCTCCTGCCTGTGAATCAGCGTTTAGCCATCCGGAAAACGCCCTCCTATCTGAACCAGTACTTCGCCATTTCGATGAAACACCCTCCACACTCCTGCATACTAACACTAGCGGTCACGGAATTGGAGGTATTCTACTGCAGCGGGATGAATCATCACGTGAAAGGGTCGTTGCGTGTGGAAGCCTCGAGCTGACGAACGCCCAGAAGACTTACAACATTACTGGACAGTAGTGTTTAGGTGTCCTGTGGTCGGTGTAGAAATTTCGACCTTATCTGCATGGCCGTCATTTTACCATAGTTACAGACCGTCATGCCATTAGTTGGCTTTCCACCTTCAAGAATTTGTCAGGACGCCTTGGTCAATGAATGGATTATACATCTTCAAGAATACGACTTCACTATTACCTACAAGTGCGGTAAAAAGCTCCAGGACGCACATGCGCTTTCTCGCTGCCCACTTCCTACGGCACCATCCACTGCTTCCACTACTAACTTAAGCGATGAACGCTTAGATAGCTGTTCCAGATGTTTCGTCTGTAGCCGTCATTGTCAAGATCCCACCTGACGACGATGGCTCCATCATAACGCATCAACTCGCTGACGCTTACTGTAGACGCATCATAGAATGCCTTCAGGGGAAATCGACACCACCTAATGAACGCCTTCGGTGACAGCTCCAGCATTTCAAGCTCGATAACCGCGTTTTTTACCGTCACATCAATATCACTGGGGTGGTCAACGCTGGGTGCCCGTTCGGCCTCATTCTTTTCCAGCCGATATTCTTAACGCCAATCACGATGACTTGACTGCTTGTCACCTTGGTTTCCAGAAAACGTACGATCGCATTAAAGGTAATTTCTACTGGTCAGAGATGTCCGCCAGCGTAGCAAAGTACGTCGCCTCTTGCAACCTTTGTCAGCGCCGAAAGCTTCCGACATCACCTCAATGCGGAGAGCTGCAACCGCTTCCATGTCCGTCAGTACCATTTGAAGTCGTTCGCATTGATTTATATGGTCCCCTTCCCACGACTCCGAGTGGCCGTCGGTGGATAGTGACAGCTGTCGACCACTTGACACGTTACAGTGAAACGTCCTGCGTGAATACGGCCTCCGCTTCTGACGTGGCTACATTTATGCTTGAAGCCTTTATCTTGCGTAACGGTGTTCCTCGTGTCGTCCTTAGTGACCGTCAAAAAGCTTCCAAGAGTGACCGTGAAAAAGCTTTCCTGAGTGACCATGAAAAAGCTTCCAAAGTGCGGTTCTTGCGCTGTCCGGTGCGCTCCTGTCGGCCTTTGAAAATCCCAGTGAGGGAATGTGATTTCCCTGCCGAACCATGCCCACATCCGCAGCAGGTCTCCAAGGGGAACAGCCTCTAGTCGATACCCAATGTAGGTAAGGGAAGTCGGCAAAACGGATCTGTAACCTTGGGAAAAGGTTGGCTCTGAAGGCTGAGCCGGTCGAGCTGGGGTCCAGAAGCAGGAACGGCACTGCACCGGGACTAGGCGACGCTCGCCGCCGTAAAAAGCGGTGCGGCCGAGCCCGAACTAGCATCTGGACCTTCCTGTGGAAAGCCACAGCTGTGCATTTTTTTGTGGGCCTCGCGCGTGAGGTTCTTGCTTCAATCGGCAAAAAAACAACCAACTCAGAACTGGCACGGACCAGGGGAATCCGACTGTCTAATTAAAACAAAGCATTGTGAGGGCCGTTCATCGGTGCTGACGCAATGTGATTTCTGCCCAGTGCTCTGACTGTCAAAGTGAAGAAATGCAGAAAAACACGGGTACACGGCGGCAGTAACAATGATACTCTTGTCATAGTTACTCCCACCGTGTTTGGGCGCGAGGTTGACATCTTGGTTTTTGAACTGACTTGACCTCAAGCAGGCACGCCTCAACGTGGCGCCCCTGGGTACAGTGATAGCAATACCCTGTAGCTAAGTGCCTGTTGACCCGCGCTAGGGTATCCCCCTCTCCGGTCACGACACTGCTTTAAACCAGAGGAGAGAAAGTTAGTGGATTTTCCGCAAGTGGCACTTTGTTGCTGCGTTTTTTCGTTTGACACAGCGGCTCATCCGCGAGTGGTGGATTGAGCCACCTGCGCTCTCCACTGCGCCCCGAGTTGGAACGGAGCCGGTGGCACTGCAAGTGGTGGGTAGAGAACGTCGGAAGCTAGCAATGCGCTAGTGAGGAGAGGTCTTCGCCACTGCAATTTCTTCTTAGAAGGTCCTTCCGAGGCAGGCGACTTGTCAGTGGGCTCGAGCTGTGCTCGCCGACATGCTTTGGCACTGGGGTTAGCCCAGATGGGTCACAGGGTGCCAGGATCTTTTCTTTGGCAGCAAAGTGCGCACCACCTCCACGTGGTGGTGGCCCATCTCTAACAGAAAGGAGTCCACTCCTAATGGGTTACACTACCTTCCCCCAACAAAAGTAGAGCCTGCACTGTATCAGAATGGTGTTTTTACCGAAGAGGCCCACTACTTGCTCATTCAAAGTAGTGCCCAATTTCGGGTGGCAGGGAGTGCGCTCCAAGGGGTTCACTACTTCACCTCAACCAAAGTAGGCCCACTTTCGGGTGGCAGGGAGCTCGCACCAAGGGGTTCACTACTCCACCTCAACCAAAGTAGTGCCCACTCTCAGGTGGCAGGGTGCTCGCTTCAAGGGGTTCACTACTTCACGTCAACCAAAGTAGTGCCAACTTTCGGGTGGCAGAGAGCTTGCACCAAGGGGTTCACTACTCCACCTCAACCAATGTAGTGCCCACTCTCGGTTGGCTGGGAGCTCGCTTCAAAGGGTTCACTAATTCACCTCAACCAAAGTAGTGCCCACTTTCGGGTGGCAGGGAGCTCGCTCCAAGAAGTTCACTACTCCACCTTAACCAAAGAGGTGCCTGCGCTACGGCAGAAGGGTGTTTACACCAAAGAGTTTCGCTACACCTCCTCCTAAGTAGCACCCTTGGTCATGAGGAAGGGGTATTAACGCGAGCCGATTCGTTGTTGACGCACTCAACAACACCCTGGTTATTCCAGGTGCTCTGACTTTCCAGTAGTTTTCGCCCCTCTTTCCAAACTTCTTAACTTCATTGGCCTGTTTGTTCCTGTCGGGTTTTATCTTCATTCCTTTTGCATGTTAGTAGTAGTGTGTTTCGTATGTCATTACGCGGTGTGGTCTTAAATTTTAAATAGGTGCTTTTTTTCGGTGGGTGCGATCGCCCCGGCTGACGGGGATATTACTGGGTCATCTGCGTGATGGCAACCTTTGTGAGGGACTTTATCACTGGTAGGTCCACTGCATTTCGAGACAACTCGCTCATGTCTCATATGTGTCAGACTCTAGTACCATCTCGCAACAAACTCGAGGAACACTATTCCTATACAGGTCAGATACAGCTTTTGTGGCTTTGTCTGTCATGTGAAAGGGAGTATAATTCGTCGCAGAAAATTTCCTTTCACTACTCAAAGTGTCTTTAACGCAAAACACACAAAACACAATGTACTTCTGACAGACCTGATGGTGCAAGGGCACTCTCAGGTGGTGCTTGCTCTCCTTTAGCAGCCCAAAACACTGCAGCAGTTTATCGTAGTCATGGGTATGGATCAGTCACTGATGGCAGTTCTCCTCAGGTGCGTCTCGATATATTGGTATCTCGGGATGCTGTTTCTTCAATACCACAGAATGCTGCCTCTGCGGCTACTGTGCAGAGCGACTGGAGCACACTGATTACTACTAGTCTTGTGAATCTACCACATGAGTCATACGAGACAGCACCGGACACAAGTAACCCATATCACCCAACAAGTCAGGGTAGATGGTCAGAGAGTGAAATTGCGGCGTTGGCCACTGCTGAGATTCGTATTCTCCGTGGATCATCTCTGTTGAGGACGCTTGCAAACCAATTTCCTTTGCGGACTGAAGCCACGATAGGACATATTCGAAGGAAAGCGCGCTATAAGTTAGCATTAGAGGCGCTGCGTATAATCGAGGATGACAGTGATGAGGCCGAGTTACCAGCTAGTCCACAACTCCCCCCCCCCCCCTAGTCTCACTCTCGTTGGACCGATGCCGACATAGCTGCATTGGCAATCATTCTGGCCAGTCTTTCTGGGAGTAGGCGAATTATTGAGGATCTTGCTAAACAATTTCGCACGAGAACACGTCGGGCAACATCTCAGGTGCGACACACTGCGCGCTATAAAGACGCTCTGGAATTGGGAAACACATGCATTGTGAACCCGCCTCCGAGGCCCCGGTTCGATAATGAAATTGAACTAGAACCACTTACTCTTAATGTCGAACCTACTCGTCTTTTTAATACAAGTGGGGATATCTGACGAGGGACTTGTGTCAGCTTTTACACTAGGCCCCCTCTCTGTACAAGACCTTAACTATCTGCTTGATTTTTACGAAATAAAGCGCTCTCCTCCTAAACAGCGCTCTGTCAAACCAGGACAACGAGGATAAGGCAAGAGAGCCTCATCAGTGCAGGTGAATCAAGAACCGAGAAACTCGTGAGACGACCCTTCGACCTTTCTGCCTTGTCACGAAAGGCCCGGCAGAAGGCAATGTATGTTGAGCACCAGCGTCCTTACAGCCTTGGCCCAGTGGCCCTTGGGGACTCTCTTCTGCTTGGGAGGTAACCTGCGGGTGTCCGCTTCAGGACCTGCACAAGACGTATGACCCAATTTTCGGGGCACCATCCACTCCTGTGCTAAAAATTTGAATGATTCGGCCCAAGATGAGGTGTCTCAGTGTCTATTTATGGAGAGTGACGGGGCAAAGGCAATGTATTGCTTTCCGGGAAGCCCGCCGCTGGACCCGATGGCCTTAAACCTTCCGATCTCAAGAAAATTCCCGTGGGAATACTCCTCCACATCTTTAACAATTGGCTAGCGTTTGGTTGGATTCCTATCGAGATGAAGCTGGCGAGAACTGTTTTTATCCCTAAATGTGTGAATCCCGCAGGACCGGGAGACTTTCACCCCATCACGGTCTTTCCTGCTCTATACCGCGTCTATGCGAAGATGATTTTAAATTGTCTGACCGAACACAACTCTATTCGCAGCTATCAGGCAGGTTTCCAAGATGACAAATCCACATCATCTAACATCCTTGTTTTGCAGGCACTAATGAGGACTTTAAAGAAAATGTGTAGGCCCTTCTATGCACCGAGTCTCGACGTCATGAAGGCGTTTGAATCGGTCCCTCTTGACGCCCTCTTTATGGCCTTAACTGAACGGGGAGTGCCGGAGCGTATCCGGTACATCTTAAAAGACATGTACCGGCACTTTACTACAACGTTCTGGTGCAATGGGCGCACCGATGGTCAAAGGGTGCCTGTAAGACGTGAGATTAAACAGGGTGATTCATTCTCGTCGTACCTGTTTATTTGTGTGCTGGACCCGTTACTTGAGAGATTGAATGGCGCGAGGTAGGGGGTGAGGGCATTTGCTGACGATCTAGTCCTCATTTCTGATACAAACGAGGGTCTTCGTGCTCTCACAGCATAAACTGAATGGTACCTTTTGAACGTAGGTTTGGCAATTGACCCCTCTAAATCACAATATTTCGGGTGGCGGCCAAACGACCTCTCCAAGAGATTCCACTATTCCATTGAAAATATGCCTGTGGCTGGCACTGAGGTTGAACCAGTTGTGAGGGACCAGCCTATTAAATATCTTGGCCTACACTTCTATGTGAAGAAGGCACCTACTGTACAGTCTGAAAAGTCCAATAGGCTTCTAGAGCTGATTGGCAATGCGAAAGTCAAACCCTTCGAAAAAAGCGCATTGTTGGTGGCAACTCCTCCAACCAGCATATTTTTATGGGAACTCGAACTCCTTACAAGTACATGCAGAGGCAAGGCGTCTCGACAAAGTTGTGTCTAAAACTATAAAGATCGCGCTACACCTACCAATGGGCTATCCTAATACTCACATTTGGATGCCCAGCCGAAGTGGTGGACTATGGATGCTGCAACTGCGGAGGGTGGCTCTTGTCACACACTACAAGGCGCTAACACGATTAGTCCGGTTAGGTGATGGATTCGTGGACGAGCTGTTCACTGACATTCTAGGCGCTAGTCGCGAGCGTATCACACAAATCTTCGGGATAACGACCAACTTAACCGAAGCAGCACACGTGAAAATGGCTCTTAAGAAGAGGTCCATTGCCTGGTGGAAGCGGCAGACGGACCAATACAAAAACAGGGACCTTTTTGCACACAAAGCCCAGTTCACGGCGAATTCCTGGCTGGCGTACGACTCAAAACAACTTAAAGATGGCGATCGCATAAAGGCACTAAGGTTGCGTACAAACTTATATCCGACAAGAACACTATCTAAAAGACACGCCACCAATCCAGGTACGTGACTGTGTTGGCGATGTGGCGCTAAGGCGGAAACCGCCTTTCAGAGACTACAGCAATGCCCAAGTATGCACCTCCTGAGGACAGAGTGGCACAACTTCATTATGAAGAATGTTGCCCGCATGGTCAAGGAGCGGCGACAAGAGGCAATAGTGCAGTGTGAAAAGTTGCACGTCACTAGCGGCCATGTGCGGCTGAAGCCTGATCCAGTGGTGACGGAGGGAAATCAGGTCCTACTGTTGATTTCGCCATGACCTGGGACGCCAATGTAGACATCCTTATACATATGTGTGGGGCTAAAAGAGCTAAATACGCCAGCCTTAAACACCTCTATCCTGGAAAGAGTGTCTTTATCTTCGCTATAGCTTTTGGAGCCAGGTCAATGCTCTGCCGGGAGACAATCATGGCTGGGGAGGAATCTTTAGGTCGAACGAAACGAGATGTGGAGTGGCTGTCTGTCCGCACGTTGCCTGGGAGCATAATTGTTCTAGGCAGATTTGGTCGGCTAGTCCGCTACATCCTCCTTTTATCAATTTGTGCTTTTTATCATTTTGGTGTTTTCTTTTTTCACTACATGACCAGCAGTGTCAATTAGGAGGTAATTTAACCCTTCCCCTTTTTCCCCCAATGGCATTTACCCCAGTACACAAACACCTTGTTCCAATAAAATGAAAGTCATTTAAGCGTCAGCTACTTGGCTTTCGTATAAGGGTTCTTATCCAAAACAAAGGAGGGCTTCGGCCCTACCCCAGTGCTGAGGCCAAGACCCGAGCAACAGTGGGCACATTGGGGTCATTTTTTATACTCTACTAGCTAGAGAAAATTCTGTTTTTACCACATGCCTCGTCATCTAATTAGTGACACACATGAATGGATTAACGAAATTCAGAACACTCCGAATATCTTACACAGTGCGGGGTCAAACGAAGGATTATATCTACTATGAAAACTATCCCTGGGTTCGGCATAGATGAGGAAGAGGACAACGAGGATATGGCAAGAGAGCCTTGATCAGCTCAGGTGAATGAAGAACCGAAAGACTCGTGGGACGACCCTTCAGACAACGAAGGTCAATGACAGGAGGAACCGAAAGACTCATGGGACGACTGTTCAGACAACGAAAGTCAGCGACATCACCACAGTCATCACCAGCTACAAAGGAAGACCAAGGAAGACCCGAAGGGTAACCTCCATTCCACCGGGAGGAGAAACAACAAGAAAGGCTACCCTACTCACTAGAGTTGCCAAGGCAGACAAGGCCATCATGAAAGCCCTTATAAAAATTGCTACAAGCACAGGACAAGAAGAAGGAGTAGCAACACACATAGATACTATCATCTCTGAACACTCTAAGTTGAAAAGAAATAATTATTAACAATTCCAAGAAACTGCCTACCAAAAAGGAAAGATCTTCAAGTTGGAGAAAACAACATTGGAAAACGAGCGTGAAGAAAGAGAAAAAGAAACTGAGATTCAGCCTCCAGTCGAGGCAGAATAACGAAAATCCTACGCGTTGGTTCTCACTTCCGAAACAAAGGGCAAAAGGGAGATGACAGAACTCATAAAGAAGAAGATTAACCCCACTGATGCGGGCCTCCTTGATGCTACCATGAGGGAAGACAGACAGGGGATAACCCTCACCACGGCTTCAAAGGAATCATCTGGCAAGCTGGAGAGGATTCTTCGAGCAAGAAACGAATTCCAACAGCTAAAAGTGAACAAACCAAAACAGAACATGTTCAACATCAAGGTAATTGGGGTTGGTGAGGAGTTCGCAAACGACACCCTCCCGGAACAAAAAATGGCCTTGCGTGCAATCCTGAAGACATTCTGGTCAGAAGACCATGAAAGGGCAAAGAGGGAACAACTCAGGTCCTAGCCCTCAACAAGGCAGGACTAACGGCACTCAAGGAAAGGAAGCATAATAATATTGGTTGGAGTATATGCCCTTGGTTTGACCACATTTCGCTTCCTCGCTGTTCAAGGTGTGCACAATACGGACATACACACTTCGACTGTCAGGGCCCGATCCGCTGCACCGACTGCGACCGAGGGGGCCATAGGCAGAATAAATGGCACGAGGAAGCATTCTGCAAAGTCTGTGAGGGAGAGCGCTACCCAGGCGAAAAAGATCATTCAATGATGTCCTGGCATTGCCTCGTCTACGAAGACAGCGTGGAATTCGAAAAGAGGAAAATTCTGGCTCGAAAAGACTAGCGCGCCAGCTATCAACATAACTTATAATACCCTTTAAACACCTACAAAAGTTTTCTACAATACAACATGGCCCACACGTCGAACGGAACATCATCTCTCTCAGAAATACAAATAATCCAGGCAAACTTAGATTGATTGATTGATATGTGGGGTTTAACGTCCCAAAACCACTATATGATTATGAGACACGCCGTAGTGGAGGGCTCCGGAAATTTAGACCACCTGGGGTTCTTTAACGTGCACCCAAATCTGAGCACACGGGCCTACAACATTTCCGCCTCCATCGGAAATGAAGCCGCCGCAGCCGGGATTTGAACCCGCGCCCTGCGGGTCAGCAGCCGAGTACCTTAGCCACTAGACCACCTCCAGGCAAACTTAGACAGGGCACTTAAAGCAAGTCAGGCAATTCAAAATTTTAAACAGGAAGAATTCGACATATCTGTACTTCAAGAACCCTAATCGCTCAACAACAAAGTCATAGGATTTCCACTAAAGCATAAAGTCATAGCCCCCAACAAAGACCCAAAGACAGCAATCATAATACACAAAGGCAACATAACTGCTTTCCCAATTATCATAGAACAAAAACTAATAACAGTCAAGATAAAGAAATGTCAAAGAGAATTGTTAATTATCAACTGCTACTGTCCTCCGAACTGAGACGTGGAACGGGCAATGTCAGTACTAGGAAATATTTACAGAAATTTTCAGACGTTGAAACGATAGTAATGGGTGACTTGAACTCTAAATATCAAATTTAGGGAAGCACGAAGACTGAAGAAAAAGGTGAAAAAGTTTTAGAATTTATAGTTTTACACAACCTGACATTATTAAATGTAAAAGAGTCACCTCCTACTTTTAAAACAAGTAGGGCGAGGGGTTGGCTCGACCTCACCATATGTGACACAAACCTCAACCAGGATATTAAAAGCTGGAAAGTATTTAAAAATTATATATATTGTGATCGCAGATACAGTAAAGTGGTTATCACAAACGAAGACCCTCCAGAGAAATACTGTCTAACGTTAAAAGGTCAAACTAAAGTTATGGAAAAATTGCAAACTGATCCCTGGAAGGAAGTCCAGGAGAAAATGAACACGAAGGAAAGTATTGAACAAATAGTGAATACGCAATATGAGAAAATCAACAAACTTAGGAAGGATTTCAGTAAAAAGAAAAAAAACCTCCTAAACAAAAGCCACATACTTGGTGGTGAAGAGACCTAGAAATCGATAGGAAGAGAGTCAGAGCATTACGAAGGAGGTATCAAAAGGCGAAAGGGGATATCGGAGAACAATACAAAAGGGAATATTATCAAGAACATGACACGTATAACAATACAATAGAATAGGCTAAAAACAACAGTTGGAAAACTCTATGTACCAAGGCTACAAAAAGTCCATTCATCCTACCATTTCAAATTGCACGAAATGAAATGAAAACCAAGGTCACGTTTAGGAGCATCACAAAATAAATAGGAGAAGTCACAAAGACTCTTCAGGAAACAATAGAAAACATTCTAGAAAAATTATACCCGAACGGCACAGAAAGTGACGAGCCAGGACACAGTCAATAAAATCAAGTGACAACACCACAAACAACAACGAACGGGGGGAAATCGGCCATCGCAAACAAAACGTGAGAACGAAGCTTATGTTTACGGAGATTGAAGTAACGCAGGTAGTAAAAAATATGAGGAAAGATGTAACCCCGGGACCAGACAACCTAAAAACAAATCTTATACAGGTGATATACGAAAGACACAAGTTTTTCTTTGTCAATCTTTTTAACGAATGCTTAAAGCAGGGACACCTTCCTCGAAGGTGGAAAGAATCTAAAATTATATTGATTCCAAAGGAAATGGTGAAGACAAACCCGAGGAAAACAAATACCGTCCAATCACAATAAACTCGATTTTGGGAAAGATATTAGAAAAACTCACAAAAGATAGGATCTATTGCTTCTTGTTTAAAAATCACCATTTTAGCAAAAACAATTTGGATTAACCCATGGGACGTCAACAACCATGACATTGGAAGAAATAATTAAACGAATAAACTAAGCCAAAATTCACAAGCTAAACAGCCTGCTAATAGCACTAGACATCAAAAACACATTCAATTACATAAAAGCTGATGTAGTTACACAGAAATTGGAAGATTACAAGTGTCCAAATACCCTAACAAAGCTGGCGGATAACATTCAACGGAAAAGGAATACAACCTAAGAAAAAGACAGAGTAACCAATAAAAACACTAACATCAGGTTCCCTACAGGTATCGCGTTTAAGTCCACTTTGTTGGAATATAACAACAGGTGACCTATTAGAAACTCAGCCTCAAGACGGAGTACACATACAAGCCTTTGCGGACGATTTGGTGTTACACATAACGTTTCGCTCACGAAAAGAGGTGGAGGAAAAAGCTTTGAAGGTACTGACACTGGTAAATCAGTGGACACAGGAAAAAGGAATTAACCTGAATAAAGAAAAGTCGGAAGACATGATAATCGGAAAGCAGTACAATAGCGATAATTCTCAAATAAAAATTGGACAGGATAAAATCAAAATGGTTAATGAACTGAAAATTCTAGGGCTGGTTTCGGACACAAAACTTACATTCCTTTCGCATCTAAAATACTTAAAAAGGAAAGTGGATTAAATCGCTTACAATTTAAGCCGAACAATAAAAGACGATAACATACAAATAGAAACACACTGCAGTTAATATTGTCACGTGCGTCCCGCGAAAAAGACGAAGGCGACAGCGCATACGCGCATCTGCACGCTTTTATGCAGAACGCAACAACGAGAAAGATGAGGAACTCTCTCTCACGTGGTTAACAAAAAGACCGACCCGCTGCTGTTTTCTCAGCGTCTTCGAGTACGACCTCTCTCTTGACGTCGTGACACTGGTGGAGGTGCTGGGGCCTGCAACCTGATGCAAGAAAGCGTTGTTCGGGACCGTACACCCAGCCCGGAGCCTCAACGTCTTGTTGCGACTCCAGTACACCGATTCAGCCGGCGCCTATTAGGCCTAAGCCCAGAACCCTTGACGGCATCTCCTGTTACCAACATGGCGGCCCCGTCAGCGTCTGCGAATCTTCCCCCGGCCCCGGCCCAGACGACTCACCCTTACCAGGTAATTTAGAGACTCCTCGTGTTCCCGAAGTCTTCCGTGGAGAACCGTATGAAGATGTCGAGGACTGGCTCGACCAGTTCGAGCGGACCGCTGTGGTGAATCGTTGGAGCGTGCAAGAAAAACTTGGCCGTGCCTACTTCGCAATGGAAAATAGCGCTCGCACATGGTACGAGAACAGGGAGCCTACTTTCCAAACTTGGGACAATTTCCGCCAAAAGCTTCTCGAGACGTTCCTGAGTGCGGACCGACGGGATCTCGCACAACAGATGATCGAAGCCCGCATGCAAAAGCCGAACGAAAGCGTGGCCATGTTCGCTGAGGATATGGGCCGCCTATTTCGCTGCGCTGACCCTGACATGCCCGAGGCAAGGAAAGTTCGTCATCTGATGCGGGGAGTTAAGGAACCACTTTTCGCCGGCCTTGTACGAAATCCGCCAACAACAGTGGATGAATTCATCAAAGAGGCGACTGTCATTGAGCGGGCGCTCCGGCAACGATGCCGCCACTTTGACCGCCTGCCCGACCAAACGCCTGTTGGTGCCGCCGCTCAAAACGCTGCCGTTTCTGAAAACTCTTTACGGCAAATGATTCGACAAATCCTGCGGGAAGAGCTGCGGGCCCTCGGCCTTCCGTCTACCGATCCCCCAGTTGCTTCTGTTGCAGAAATCGTGCGCCAGGAACTACGGCAAGCCTTTCCATCACCGGCGCCACCACCCGAACCACGTCCACTGACCTTTGCCGATGCCGTCCGCCGTCATCCGCCTGCCCCAGAAGGAGCACCCTTTCAGCCGCGGCCCGTTACCTTGCCGTGGTGGCAGCGTGAACCTGTGCGGCGACCACCAGTACGTCGGACCGACTTGTGGCGCACTGCCGACCGTCGACCCCTTTGTTTTCACTGCGGCGAACCAGGCCACATCTCGCGCTACTGCCGTCATCGAGAAACCCGGTTTGGAAACTTTTCTCGGCCCGCTTCTTTTTATTCTGAAGACCCTCGTGACCATGGTGCTTATCACCTACCGACCAACCAAGCGCCTTCACCAAGTCGTCGCTGGCGGTCTCCCTCACCTGCACGAGGTCAGAATTCCCCGAATCGCCAAAGATACGCGGACGCCATCAGAAACCGCTCCCCAAGCCCGTGCCAGGGAAACTAACTGCCGCGACCTCCGGGGGCAAGGTTGCCAATTGCCGAGACGCCAAAAAGACCCCCTTGCCTCTACACAAAGACGACGTGACGACGGTGATGACGAAGACGACAACAACAACAAGTACCACTGCCAATGAATTTGTACGTGCCGACCTCAGCGTTATTATAGACGGACACCACGTAACAGCACTGGTTGACACTGGTGCTGACTTCTCTATTATGCGACAAGAGCTCGCCGACCGCCTTAAGAAGGTTAAGACGCCGTGGAGTGGGCCGAGAATAAGAAGTGCTGGTGGGCAGCTAATGACGCCAACTGGTAAATGCACCGCTCGGTTCGTAATCGATGATTCGAACTTCGTCGCCACTTTTGTAATTTTACCGGACTGTTGTAAAGAGTTGATTTTGGGTATGGATTTTCTGCGAGAGTACGGTGCTATCATCAACATCCCAGAACGTATCGTCACCTTTTCCGCCCACCCTTACGTCGACGCCACCACTGAAGAACAACTGCAACGTTTACGTGTAGCTGATGATGTGATGCTCCTGCCGAGATCTTGCTGACTTGTGTCGGTGTTGTGTGAACGGCCGTGCCGTAATGAGGTGATAGCGGAGCGAATAGACACGCTATTGCTTACGCAAGGTGTTTCAATAGCGAGAGGCATTCTGGCACTAATTGATGGGCGGGCAGAAGTCCTAATCACCAACTTCAGCAACGAGCGTCGTCACATCCAGAAGGGCACCGCGATTGCCTATTATGACGACGTGGACCAAGCCAGAGATTGCTTCGCTTTGCAACCGGACGAGGCGACCATCCCAGCCTCGACACCTTTGTCTGTCAACATTTGCTCAACCCTGTCAGCCTCGGAAAAACAGCGCCTACTAGAGCTGATACACCAGTTCAAAAATTGTTTTTCGTGCACGTCGAAAATCAAGCAAACACCACTGACCCGGCACCGAATCATTATTGAAGAAAATACGAGACCGATCCGTCAAAACCCATACCGTGTGGCTCCAAAAAAACGTGAGGAGATGCAAAAGCAAGTTCAGAAGATGCTCCAAGATGACGTAATACAGCCTTCCAAGAGTCCCTGGGCATCCCCCGTGGTATTGGTTAAAAAGAAAGACGGCAGCTTGCGTTTCTGTATAGATTACCACAAGTTAAACCAAGTAACGAAGAAAGACGTCTACCCACTGCCACGTATAGATGACTCTCTTGATCGGCTGCGGCATGCACGCTATTTCTCATCGATGGACCTGCGAAGTGGCTATTGGCAAATAGAGGTCGACGAGAGAGACCGTGAGAAAACTGCTTTCGTGACGCCCGACGGTCTTTATGAATTTAAAGTGCTTCCATTCGGGTTATGCTCAGCGCCAGCCACTTTTCAGCGTTTAATTGACACTGTGCTATCAGGACTTAAGTGGCAGACATGCTTGGTTTATCTAGACGACGTTGTCGTCTTCTCGGCTACATTCGAGGAACACCTAAGTTGATTATTCGCAGTTCTACAAGATATACGTTCGGCTGGCCTGACTTTAAAGCCAGAGAAGTGCCATTTCGGTTTCAACGAACTTTGCTTCTTAGGCCACGTGGTCAGCCACGAAGGTGTTCGACCTGACCCGGGCAAAATCGACGCTGTCGCAAAGTTTCCCGCACCGCATGACAAAAGAGCAGTGAGACGCTTCTTAGGCCTCTGCGCTTATTACCGACAATTCATCGCCAACTTTTCGTCTATTGCGGCGCCTCTGACGCGGCTCACATGAGAGGATGTCCCCTTTCTTTGGAGCGGAAAGGAACAAACAGCGTTCAACGAATTACGCCAACGCCTCCAAACACCTCCGGTTCTGGCGCACTTTGACCAGGAAGCGCCAACAGCACTTCACACCGACGCAAGCAATGTAGGCCTGGGCGCCGTACTGATACAATGGCAAGATAACTCCGAGAAAGTGATAGCCTATGCCAGCAGAGCTCTCTCTCGCACGGAAGAGAACTACTCGACTACCGAGAAAGAGTGCCTCGCCGTGGTTTGGGCGGTTCTCAAATTTCGACCGTATCTGTACGGCCGCTCATTCAAGGTCGTCAGTGATCACCACTCGCTTTGCTGGCTCACTAACTTGAAAGACCCATCCGGCCGTTTAGCACGCTGGAGCCTTCGGCTTCAGGAGTTTGATATGACCATTATTTATAAATCAGGGAAGAAGCACACCGACGCAGACTGTCTCTCGCGGTCACCCGTTGAGCCTGCCGCTATTAATGACGAGTCTATGGACGCCGCATTCTTGGGAGTCATCAACGCGGCCACTATCTCACAAGAGCAGCGCCGTGACCCTGACCTGCTTTCGCTTATCGATTTCTTAGAAAGACGACGGGAAGACGTGCCGCGAATTTTTGCAAGAGGAGTGCCATCTTTTTGTTTAAGGAACAACGTCCTATACAAGAAAAACTTTTCTCCCACCGGTCGCCCATACTTGCTCGTCGTCCCTGCATCACTGCGAAAAAAAATCCTGGAAGCCTGCCATGATGAAGTCACCTCTGGTCATCTCGGTTACATCCGAACATTGTCCCGTCTGCAAAACAGTTACTACTGGCCTAACCTACCTGCTGCTGTGAAACATCACGTCCAAACATGTGCCGACTGTCAAAGACGCAAAGCACCACCCGGCAGGCCGGCAGGCTTATTACATTCCGTTCAAGTACCAGCAAAGCCATTCGCCCAAATCGGAATGGATTTCCTGGGCCCATTCCCAACTTCTACCACAGGGAACAGATGGATCATTGTCGCCACTGATTACTTGTCTCGCTACGCAGAAACTAAAGCCATGCCGAGGGCCACAGCAGCAGAAGCGGCTCATTTCTTCATAGAAAACGTCGTCCTTCGGCATGGTGCTCCAACAGTTCTCATCACGGATAGAGGAACTGCGTTCGTGGCAGAACTTTCGGAGTCGGTTCTCAGGCTCAGTGGTACAGCTCACCGGAGAACAACGGCGTACCACCCACAAACAAACGGACTAACAGAGCGGCTTAATAAGACCCTCGCAGACATGCTCTGCATGTATGTCGACACTGAACACAAGAACTGGGACGAAATCTTGCCTTATGTGACCTTCGCCTATAATACTGCCCGACAGGAAACTACCGGAATGACGCCGTTTAGTTTAATACACGGGCGCGAAGTCACTACAACGTTGGACGCTATGCTGCCGCACGAGTGTGACGACACTCACGCTGACGCCGAAGAATTTGGTCAGCGTGCCGAAGAAGCCCGACAGCTAGCCCGCGTGCGTATTTGTCACCAGCAACACAAAGATGCGAAACGGTACGACCTACGGCATAAATTGGTAACCTACAAACCAGGCGACAAGGTATGGGTCTGGATCCCAATACGTAGACGCGGACTTTCAGAAAAGCTATCACGACGATACTTTGGCCCATATTGAGTCACCCGACGATTGAACGACACCAACTACGAAGTTGTTCCCGACGGCAATTGCAGTTCCAGTCGCCGAAACTGCTCACCCGAAATCGTGCATGTCATCTGGATGAAACCCTACTTGTCCAGCTAACTCTCGTTTGTCCTGTGCGTGCCGGTGCATATGTGCGTTTTATAAGTAGAGTGCCTTGGCTGCGCATCGGGACGATGCCATTTTTGGAGGGAGGCAAATGTCACGTGCGTCCCGCGAAAAAGACGAAGGCGACAGCGCATACGCGCATCTGCACGCTTTTATGCAGAACGCAACAACGAGAAAGATGAGGAACTCTCTCTCACGTGGTTAACAAAAAGACCGACCCGCTGCTGTTTTCTCAGCGTCTTCGAGTACGACCTCTCTCTTGACGTCGCGACAATATATAAAAGTGGTATAGAACGAATGGCTACATATGCGTCTCCAACATGGTATAGCCAAAAACCATTTTCTATAAAAAATCGAAATCTATTCAAAAAAACATTTACTATTAATAACTAAATCATTCAAAAAAACATCAAACCTTTCACTTAACATACTGGCAAACATTTTACATCTCCATTTGACAATCGAAAAAGAAGTATATTGACACTCCATACTTAAGAAAGGAAAGAACTTCACATGGCAACAGTAAATATAAACTGAAAATGAAATAATGAAGAAACACGATCATTGCCAAGATTATCCAGCAAATAAAGTTAGTATACCATTTGGAACGACAGAGCAAGAAGTATACTTCAAAATATACACGGACGGATCAAAGAAAGAAAAAGAAATAGGAGCGGCATTTAAAATATTAAACAAAGATAACCAAATCCAAACGGCGAAAAAATATAAACTTCCAGAACACAGCAGTAATTACGAGGCGGAGATCATAGCAATCCAGAAAGCAATAGAACATATCCTACTTCTACAGGCTTCCGTTAAATACCAGCTCTTTACAGACAGCCAATCCGCACTCCTGGCAATAAAAAAATCCAGATAACGTAAACGCACTTATTTGTAACATCAGGAAAACCTTAAGCCAAGCAAAAAACATAGATAATAAACTCACCTATGTAAAAGCACACAGTGGAAATAAAGGAAACACATTAGCGGACGAATGCGCAAAAGAAGCGAGCAAAGATGGAGAGGAAATATTCGTTCCCATTACAAAAACAGTTATAGCAAAAGAAGTAAAGAAAAAATTAAACGACAATTCGAATGAAATATGGAAGAAAGAAGGCAAGAATAGCTACACATTTACATGGATAAAAAACTTAAATTTCATTCCGTCGCATTTTCTAACGAGTTACTACACATCACAAGTGATAACAGGACACGGAAGATTTCCATTCTATTTCACACAATTGGGAATACTACAACAAGCGACATGTTATTGTTCAAAAATTATAGAAAGTTTTGATCATTACTTACAGCATTTGCCCAGCATAACAAACCAAAGAAAGGAATTAAAACGAATTTTGGGACAAAACCTGCAAAATAGGAAGCCAGAAATTATCAAACAAAAAGAAACGTTGTGAATAGTCGAAACAATGGCCGAACAGATTAACGAGGCCATCCTACACTGCTGAAAATTGAAGATGGAGTAAGGACTTGTAAAACCCCTAAAGATAACAAGTAGTGCTTGTCGAACCCCAAAAAAATAACAAGTAGTGCTTGTCATGGAAAATGGCTCAAAAAACCGATATTGGAGAGGATACCTCGGCTCTCAATTCCCATGGGCACTGGAAACTACACATACACAGAAACAACACAAGAAACATGAACTAACAAAATAAACCTATTTTTAGAAAATTTAGAGGTTAAAACAATCACAAAACTCTAAAATAATATGTCCTTTATATAAACAACCAATTACTAAAGATAATACAATCTAAAGAGAGACAATTGAGACATGGTTTATCTTAAGAAAAAGAAAAAAAGATTCCAAGAATCAACGACTGGCCGACTCGGAGGTCTCGAAGCCTAGAAGAACACCGGACAAGGACGAAGAAACACCTCCTCGAGACAAGGAGAAGAATGAAGACCACAGGTAATAATTCAGTTAAATTTAAAGTTAAAGTTAAAATAATTGACTCTACGTCAACCAAATTATCATACTCAACGATATAGTCTTTCAGTTTGAAAACAATCAATAAACGCCCGTTGACTAGCTGGCCCGCTCCCCTTCCCGTGGAGTTCATGTGGTAGTCTTCTCATCTTACTCACGTTCTCACTCTACAACTATACGACGCTCCTTCCCTTCCATCTCTTCCCTTCCCTTCTCTCTACTCTACCACACATTCCTTCTTCCTCCTTTTTCAATCCATTCCACTCTTCCTCAATTCATCCCACTCTTGCTCTTACTCTTCCCCTTTACGTCATCCTATCTCTATCCCACTCCTTTCCTTACCTATGATACAGTCATGGTGCACGCTCTTCTCACATTCTGTTCCTATCTACTCATATTGCCTCGCAGGGCTCTCAGGCAAACGAAGATTCCAGTGCAGAGGAAGATAACAATAGCACTAGAAAGGCCCCGGCTGCCCTATCCCACGCAGCTGAGCAAGAGGAGAAGTCACATGAGCAGGAGTTTTCGACATTGATTTCATCTTATATTGGAACTCCGGGAGACGGGGGGATAGGTAAGGCAACACCCTTAGAGAATTGGTGAAAGCGGACAGGAAAGTTTCGAAGGCTGTCTCAGTAATTGCAGCTGAGAAGGCTGAAAACGAGTTAGTAGCAGCACAGCTAGAGCGCATAATAATTCGCATAATTGATGAGATCTCAAACATGAAGGGTTAAAGGCGGAGCAGAGGAGGAGGGTACTTTTTCAGTACCCGTAGCTCCGTTAATAATGAGTGTTTGGATTGAACTCTGGTGCCAATGATTTGCTCCAGTAGTGGTCTAACTAAAAACGAAATGTGAAAAAAACCGCTTCAGTGACCCTTTAAAGAGTTCTGTTCAAACAAAAATTCGCAGGAAACGAGTGCACAAGGAGAAGCGCGAACAACTTTCCCAATTCTTCCTGCGTCGTGTGTCAGCAGCGCGCACCTTTTGTGAATGCGGCTGAGCAGCGTGCAAAGTGACCTTCATCCTCTTTCGAGTTACGAGGCTGATAAGTGCAGGCGCAGGAAAAACCACGCTTCGTGGGGGTGGTGGCTTGTGAGGCGAAAACCTTTAGAGTGCACCCAAAATGAGCCCGTCGTGCCCTCTCACCACTGATAACGAAAGCGCGCTAAAGTTTCGAAGCTCTGAGGACTGCCAAACAGTGTATGGTGTATATTAATGGCTTGCCGTTAGCATTTCAGACAACGTACGCCTTGTGGTGTAGTGGTTAGCACTGCATGCTGAGGATTCCGTGCAACAGATGCTTGCCTTCTGATTTTTTTCTTTTCAATCTCTTAGTGTATATTTTTCAACGTCACTTTCATAACAGAAATACGTCAGCAGAGCCGTGGTGGACCCCGGCATAAAGCACTTTCATGTTATAATCTCCTTCGCTACGATTCAGGGGTGTAAAATGATCACGAATGTGCAAAATATTTTGGTTAACAATAGAAAGGGCACAATGTAGCGAGACATTCCTAAATTACCCAGATACTGAACAGGTGCGCTGGTAGCACCTCAAAGATAGAAGAAAAGGACTAGTTTACATTCAGGACAATTTCACAATCTACATTCACAGGGAGTCACTGCAGAGAACATGTGCGGTTATGGTTTTTTCTTACAGTAAATGAGTCATCCATATACTTACGCATTTAAGGTGCCCTGGAGGCACAATAACACTTCTTCACGTATTCGAAAATTTTTGTGGCTGAACGCTGGCATTATCTTCTCAAGGATGTACTGAGGCGATGACGCTCCGCTTTGACTGGGCCAGTGTCACGATGTGGCATGTGTCCGCAAACGCGTAAATTCCGCCACCGATTAGATACTGGTCGCCTCTGCAGCGCGTTCCACAGGCGATCAGATCAGCTGGAAACGATGATGCCAGAGGGGCAGAACGTGTCGTCTAGTGTACGGGCAGTTGAAAAGGCGTTTGGTCGAGCCGCAGCGATCTCCAGCGATATGAAGCGATTTGCAGCTTTAAAGCGTTGCAATAAATTACACAGTTTACGCAGAGAGCTCAAATCGTTCTATAAATTACTCTTGGGACTTGGTCTACCAGCCCAATGTGTTCGTGAAAAACGTCATAACTGTTTCAGGGTCCCTTTAAGCGTCGAGATGTGACAGTTGTTGGTCCGCGCTCGTCCTATGTATGCTAACTTCGTGGGTGCGTTCTGCTTGAGATGTGCACTGCAAGTTTCGAGCTGCTTGCTGTTCCTAATGTTACTTCGCAATTTGTTGCTGTTGCTGAAACCATTCACACTAAACACTAAACTACTTCTGCAGACATGTTTCACTTTATAGTTACACTGATTCTTACATAGGGGGATCAGCCACGTTTTTTGGGATGCGCTTTACCTTTCAGGGAATCACCATACATGAGTGCTGGTTCGAAACATAAGATAATTGGCCTCCTTGTGGTGGTGGTTTTTGTTACTGCCATCTTGAATATACAATCACTCCACAATGTCTGGGAACCTGAATTTTTTGAATATTCGAATTCACGTGCTTCGAATGCTTCAACCAATATTGCAGTATTTGAATTTGCTGTGATTCTAACTTAGGTTAATAATAATAAAAAACTGATGAATTAGTGCATATTAGCCAGCGTATTTCAGCCACTGACGATGATGTGTGGCGCTTTGTGGCGCAAGGGCCAATTGATGGCCAAAGAGCACAATTTCAATGAGTAGAGATGCGGACAATTATATGTTGCGTGGCTGTATAGGGGCCTTAAAATTCCTCGCGATAATGCGGGTAAAAACATAAGTATTAAGATCAGGACAGTGGCGTGATATGCATAGTAAAAAGGGTGACAAAGGTTTTGATAATAAAAACATGTAAAAATATTTGGCACTAGCACAAGTGCCTCATCAGCGCCTTTGTGTGCAAGGGCTGCGAGGCAAGGGCTTTTAAATATAGTCACTGCAGCAGCAACCTCTCTTGAGAGGTCACGCTACGCAATGCCTGGATATATTACATGGTAAAAACCGACATCTCTTAAAAAAGCTAGCAATGATTTATGGGTGAAAAGTGGTTCCCTACCGACAAACATTGCGGGGTGTAATGGTATATGTTGTCGGTAGGGTAATGGAAAGTGTTTCTTCTTAGAGTGTCTAATTGTTAACATTGGATTAAAACGTGAAGAACTGTTATTGCCTCACCACATTTATCACACAATGGTGGATCGCCACCGGACAAAAGGTGCGTGTGTCGTGTATGTGTGTCCTATCCTGAGTCTTGTTAATGTTAGCTCTGTTAGACGTGATTTTGGTACTGGTGGCCAATGGCCAAGGTGTGGCTTGATAACGTGTAGCTTGTTTTGTGTGTGTCTATCCCACTTGCCCTGCCAGTAGTCCCTGAGCTTTCATTTGCGAGACAGCTTAAGATCAAGGGACAGGATCGATATGCGTGTAGTGGCACTAATTTCGTGGACGGATGCAGCAAGCTGATCCGCCATCACGTTGCCTTGAATCTCTCGGTGCCCTGGCACCAGGCACACTACAACATGTTGGTAGAGTGTGTAGAGTGTGCTTAAAATGGAGTAAAGTGAGACGAGGTCAGGGTTTTTTTGTTTTTTAAGACTGTGCAGAGCTGTTACCACACTGAGGGAGTCTGTATATATTACTGCTTTTTGTATATTTAATTGTTTAATGTGTTTAGCTGCCACAAGTATCGCGTAAGCTTCCGCCGTGAAGATACTTGTGCTTGGATGTAGAGGGCCAGCATCCGAAAAGAAAGGGCCAACAGCAGCGTAGGACACAGAGGAGTTGGACTTAGAGGCATCTGTAAAGAACGCAGGACGTGTGTATTTGTGTTGAAGTTCCAGGAAGTATGTTCGGAAATGGGCAATAGGCGCATGTTTAGTAACTTCTAGGAAAGACGCATCGCAATCTATAGTCTGCCACTGCCACGGTGGCGGGTATGCTACAGGAGCCATTAAATTGTGTTCAAGTGACACTCCAGCATCCTCAGCTAGATCCTTCAGGTGAACTGAGAAGGGCTGCCTCATCGAAGGCCTGTTTTGAAACAGAATGGAGCTCGACAAATCAATATTACTAGAGTATGAGGGGTGCTTCTTGTCGGCTTTCACCTTAAGAAAATAAGCAAAGGACATGTAAGTTCTCCGCAAGGGAAGCGACTACTCATTTGACTCAGCGTAAAGGCTTTCTACGGGGCTGGTGCGAAAAGCACCCGTAGAAAGGCGGATGCCAAAATGGTGCACGGTGTCCAACATCTTCAAAGCACTTTGAGTCGCAGAGTGATGAACAACGGCCCCGTAATCTAAGTGGGTGGGAATGAGGCTTCTATACGGGTTCATGAGACATTGCCTGTCACTACCTCACGTAGTACGTGACAACACTTTCATAACATTCATGGCTTTTAAACATTTTGTTTTTAAATACTTGATGTGTGGTACGAAGGTCAACTTCTTGTCCAAGATTAAGCCTAAGAATTTATGCTCCGAATTGACAGGCAGACGTTGACTGTTAGGTTCAATGTCAGGTTCTTAAAGCACGCCTCTCTTTCGGGAGAACAAGACACACGTGCTTTTTGTGGGTTCACTCGGAATCCGTTTTCCTCTGCCCATTTGGAGACCTTGTTTAGACCTAACTGAACCTGCGGCTCACACATTGCTAGGTTGTATGACTTAAATCCAAGCTGGACGTCATCGACGTATGTAGAATAAAACAGGTTGCGGGGGATGGACAGGTGCAAGGAAGTCATTTTGATAATAAAAAGTGCACAACTAAGTACACCACCTTGCGGTACTCCCGTTTCTTGCACAAATATTTGGTAGAGAATACTGCCCACACGGACACGAAATTTCCGATTGGACAAGTAACTCTCAATTATGGAAAGCATTCTACCGCGCACACCCAGGTAAGACAAGTCTTTTAATATGCCAAAACGCCATGTTGTCTCGTAAGCCTTCTCGATATCAAATAACACAGAGAGGAAGTATTGTTTGTGGACGAAAGCTTCTCGGATCTGTGCCTCGATACGCACCAAATGGTCGGTGGTGGATCTACCCTCTCGAAACCCACATTGGTATTAATCAAGCAGATTGTATGTTTCAAGGAAATATAAAAGTCGGTGGTCTATCATTTTTTTCAAAAAGTTTACAAAGGCAGCTGGTTAGTGCAATGGGCCTATAATTTGAAACTGAGGAAGGGTCCTTGCCCTGTTTCAAAATAGGGATAACAATAGCTTCTTTCCAGGAAGCAGGGATGGTGCCAGAAACCAGATAGCATTGTATAGAGAGAGTAAAGTTTTTCGCGTTTTTAGTGGCAGGTTTTTGAACATTTTATACGTGACTCGGTCATAGCCTGGGGCAGAATTATTGCAAGAGTTTAGTGATGTTTGTAGCTCAGCTAAGTTGAAAGGTTGGTTGTATGCCTCGTGATTTGTACATTTGTATTCTAGTTTCTGCTTTTCGATCTTTGCTTTACATCACTGGAAAGCTTCAGCATAGTGTAACGAGCTAGACACTTGCTCGTAGTGTGCACCGAGGAAGTTCGCCTGATCTTCCAGGCTGTTACCCTGTGTGCTTACGAGTGGGAGTGAGTGTACTTGTCTTCCTACTACCCTACGAACCATGTTCCAGACTTTAGCCTCTTGTGTATATGAATTTATCCCTGATAAAAACTTGTGCCAGCTTTTTCTTCTGGCCTGCCGACGCGTTTTCCTGCCTCGAGATTTTATTTTCTCAAAGCTCTCAAGGTTTTCCGTTGTCAGCGAGTTCCGCAGCAGCCTCCATGCCCTGTTCTGTTCCTTTCGCGCATTCTGACACTCAGTGTTCCACCACGGGACGGGTCGTTTGCCGGGCAGTCCAGATGTTTGTGGAATGCACTTGGCTGCTGCGTCAGTAAGAAAAGCCGTGAAGTACTGCACAGCTTCATCTATGCCTAATCTGCATATGTCAGTCCAACCTATGTGAGTAATCTTTTGAAATTGTTCTCAGTCGGCTTTGTTTACCAGTGATTCGGGAACATGTGGAGGACATTCATATATTATTGGTGTACTCAAAACTAAAGGGAAATGGTCACTTCCGTATGGGTTATTTATGACTTTCCACTGAAGTAATGGTACAAGTGAAGGAGATGCGATACTGAGGTCTATGGAAGAGTAAGTCTTGTTGGCAAGGTTATAGTATGTTGCCTCTTTCCTATTCAACAGACAAGCACCCGATGAAATGAGGAATTGTTCAATGAGACAACCTCGTGCATCACAGCGAGAGTCACCCCACAGACCATTATGTGCGACGAACTACCTGAACCAGATAAGGTTCAGGTAGTTCGTCTATTAAAGACTGGAATTGAATTTTTCTAGACGGTTGTGCAGAGGTATGTACAAAGAGAAGACAGTGACAAGTTTGTTTAGAATAACTGCACGGATAGCCACCGCCTCAAGGGAAGTTTGAAGGGGTAATTGTGTGCATGCTATACCTTGACTAACTATAACCGCTACACCACCGGATGGTGGCATGGCATCATCCCTATTCTTTCGGAAGATTACGTAGTAACGTAAAAAGTTTGTGTTTGTTCGTTTAGGTATGTCTTGTACACACAGCACTCTTGGATTGTGTTCATGAAGGAGTTCTTGTAAGTCATCGAGGTTTCGAAGAAGGCCTGGGATGTTCCACTGTAATATTTCTGGCTGCATATTCAAACAAGATTGATGCTGCTGTGTGTACAAAGAGTATTCTGTGTTAGAGTGACCTCGTTAATTCAGGTGTCAGGACGGTCGTCCGGCCCCGTTATTGGTTTTTTATTTTCTTGGCGCGCTCCAAGGAGCCGCGCCGCAGTTTTGGTACCAAGGGTATCGTTGTGTTCATTGCCTCCTGAGAGGCACTGGGTGCCCGCGCATGCGAGCTGGTGGTTCGGATTTTAGGCCTCGCCTGGTGAGGGGAGGCCTTGAGACCAGAGGACCCTGGAGTCTCCGGCCTCAATTCGCTAGGAGGCGGAGTAGACTGAACTACTGCCGCCTTGGGGGCAGGCGCAAGAGCCGACGGCTCGCTCTGCGCTGGCGGATGAAGTGGCGAGGGCTGGTGCGGCCCTGACGCGCCGCATCAGCATATGTAGCGCCATATAATGGCGACACTCTTCGTCTTGCCTCCTTGAATGTGATATTTTCTTTAATTTTCAATGTGATGATTTCTTTTTCTTTTTTCCAAAATGAGCAAGACCGTGAGTGTGCGGCATGATTTCCGTCACAGTTCACACAGTGTGATGGTTCTTCGCAATTGTCAGAATTCTGTCCTGACACTTCACACTGTGCCCACGTTTGGTGACCACTACAGCTTTGTGAGCCGTGGCCATACTTCTGGCATTTAAAACAACGACGCGGGTTAGGTATGTATGGTCTGATCGACGTCTTCGTGTACGCTGTTTGAATATTTTCTGGCAGATTACTGGAAGCGAACGTGAGTATTAGGCGTTTCGTTGGTGTTACCTTGTTGTCTCTTCTAATGATGATCCTTTGTACATTGGTCACATTCTGACTCTTCCACCCCTCCAGAAGTTCCTCTTCAGTCAAGCCAAGCAAATCAGCACCAGATACTACTCCACTGGTTGTGTTCCTAGATCTGTGTGGCGTTACAGTGATGAGAGTGTCACCAAAAGTTGAAAGGTTCTGTAGCTTTTCAAACTGTTCTTTTTCTCGAACTTCAAGGAGGAGGTCTCCGCTAGCCATTTTGGTAACATTGTACCCGGCTCCAAGAGTTTCTGTGAGACATCTGGCTACTATAAAGGGGGATACAGTTCTGGCTTGCTTGCTGCTTATCTCGCTATGTATAACATGAAAATGGGGGAAGTTTTCACTTCATGGGTTGAAAAATCCTAAGTCTTCGGTGCGTACGCGCTTTAAGGCGGTACGATCACTTAATAAGGGAAAAGCTCTATGCATGCCAGTTTAATTTTCTTCGGAAGTGTTGGCGGCCGCCCACCACGGAGCCCACCGAGGGGACGCTACAAGTTTGCGGATGCTAAAACCTGCAGACGCCAGCCATACAACGCTACTATAACCCAATGCACCTAGACCAAGGTAGGCTATTTGCACAGAGTTAACCCTAGCCGCCAGGTAGTTTGGAAGTAGACAGAAAATAGTAGAAGACAGGACAGATAAATAGTGAGAGATAAAGACGAAGATGTAGGGAGAGAGAGATAGGAAAATGCGACTGCCGATTTCCCCTGGGTGGGTCAGCCCAGGGGTGCCGTCTACGTGAATGCGGGGCCAAAGGGGTGTGTTGCCTCCGCCGGGGGCCTTAAAGGTCCAATCACCCGGTGTCGGCTCAACCCCCAGGGTCCTCTTTTCCCCGGACATGGTAAAGCCACGCAGGGCTAGGCGTGGGAGGGAGCCCAAACCCCCCGTTAGCTCGGGTCCGTGGTGTCGCTACACACCAAACGCCTACTTGCGCAGGCGCCCCTGCGGGGGATATTTCAGCCACTACATTGAATGAAATAACTTAATTTCGCCGCATAACATGTTCTTTGCGAGTTACGGCACTTTTCCTATTGCTCGTACGAAATCATCACTGAATACTGTATGCAGTTAGGTATTCTTCCTGCATGATAAAATTTGTTGTTTTTTCTTGCGGCTAACTGTGCGTTACATAAAAATTGCATTCTTCTGAATGTGCTGAATATTTTGCCGAGAGTTCATTAAATCGCATGTCGGCAACTGCTATTCAGTCTGAAACTAACTACAGAAATCGCTTTCCACAGTGAACAATTACCTGATATGATGCATTTCTCCATTGTGCCTTTCGTGATTGTGAAGGAGATTCTGCCGACACTACCACTGCACAACAAAGTCCACTAAAACGAACTTACAAGATTACAAGCAGCCAACTCAACGTGTGCTCTGAACGCGTCGCTCTACAAATGTTTCAGCTGCCACCACTTACTGCGACACACTTCCATTTGCGGTGTTGGTAATCACTTCCCACGGGGAATTAACATTGTTAGCACTAACGCCATTGTATTTTCACTCTTAGGAATGTCAGCCTCTTTTGTTCTTTTTATATATTGTGCTATTCTTCGTGCCCCCATTTTGTGTGGAAGTCCCGTCTGCTGAAAGTAGAGCAGGCAGAAACGTGGTACTACTTGAATGTCACACTGTTGGCAGGGTTCCTTGCCAAGATCCTCAATCATAGAGTCATACAATGAGTACAAGAAAATTTGCTCTTGACACCCAGGGACGACAATTTTTTCCCTTTTCTTTTAGACTTTTAGTGCCACAGCATTATATCTAGTATGTACACTGTTCTGGTGCCATATTTATTCCAAATATTGTCGTGCAGTCTACAGCTCCTCTCAAGAGAATGAAGTTCTCGCTATGCAAAGTTCTGATAGCCAATGAGTTAATGTGTCGATAACTTCATGCAAGAAAGAAGGATTAGCTTATGTTCTGAAATGAGCATGCAATCTGTATGAAGCTACAACGACTAGTGTGGCACTGCTGGTACTACTACGTTAATTTACTACCTAATGTACTATCCAACGGCTAGTTAATAATGTGGTAATGTATATGATGCCACACAGCAGCGATGGCGTAGTGGCAAGAGCATCCGCCTCGCATGCAAAATGTTCGTGGTTCAAATACTGGTGCCGTGCAGTTCCCAACCGGATATTGCGCAGGCGCCCCTGCGGGGGATATTTCAGCCACTACATTGAATGAAATAACTTAATTTCGCCGCATAACATGTTCTTTGCGAGTTACGGCACTTTTCCTATTGCTCGTACGTGACCATTTCCCTTTAGTTTTGAGTACACCAATAATATATGAATGTCCTCCACATGTTCCCGAATCACTGGTAAACAAAGCCGACTGAGAACAATTTCAAAAGATTACTCACATAGGTTGGACTGACATATGCAGATTAGGCATAGATGAAGCTGTGCAGTACTTCACGGCTTTTCTTACTGACGCAGCAGCCAAGTGCATTCCACAAACATCTGGGGTGCGGCCTCACTGATAACCACCGCCGGGAACGCAATCCCTTTCCAGAGAAGGATTGGCCACCCTGGTGCAGTATCTGGCCACTACCTCGAACATGCATACGTCAAATAACTCCCCGGCACTCAGTCCCCAGCAGCTGCGAAGTAACTGACCACGGCGGCGGTGAGATCTGCAACGCAGCAGAGGGTGCTAAGAATCTCTAGATCCGGACAGGCCGCCATTGAAACCTGAATTTGGCAACGTTTAACGCTAGAACCTTATCTAGTGAGGGAAGCCTAGCTGTACCATTCGAAGAGATAGAGGGTGTTAAATGGGATATAATAGGGCTCAGTGAGGTTAGGAGGACAGATGAGGCCTACGTGGTGCTACAGAACGAGCACGTCCTTTGCTATCGGGGCTTGACTTACAGAAAAGAACTAGGAGTTGGGTACCTAATTCATAGCTGGCAACATAGATGAATACTATAGCATTATTGAAAGGGTGGTAGGTATCGTAATTAAACTGAATAATAGATACAAGATGAAGGTGGTTCAGGCTTACACGCCTACATTCAGCCATGATGATGCTTCAGTTGAAAGCTTCTATGAAGACGTGGAATCGGCAATGAGTAAGGTAAAAACACAGTATACAATACTAATGGGAGACATTAATGCAAAGGTAGGGAAGAAACAGGCTGGAGACCAGGCATCGGTACTAGAAATGCCAGAGGAGATGTACTAGTAGAATTCGCAGAACGCAATAATTTACGGATTTTGAATACCTTCTACCGAAAACGAGGAAACCCCAAGTGGACATGCAGGAGCCCTAAAGGCGAAAATAAGAACGAAATAGACTTTATAATCAGTGCACACCCAGGCATTTTGCAGGATGTGGAAGTGGTTGGCAACATACGATGCAGTGACCATAGACTGGTACGGTCTCGAATTCACCTAGACATGAGGAAGGAACGACAGAAACTGATACGCAAGAAGCCAATCAATAAGCGAGCACTGAGAGCGAAAGCACAGGAATTCAGTCTCGCTTCAGAACAGGTACTCGGCTCTTAGTGAGGAAACCAACCTTAGCATAGATACAATGAATGATAATCTGACGATTATCATTACGGAGTGTGCAGTGGAAGTTGGAGGCAGGGTAGTTAGATAGGACACTGGCAAGCTTTCCCAGGAAACGAAGAATCTCATTAAGAAGCGTCAAGTCATGAAAGTCTCAAGTACAACAGACAAAATGAAACTGGCAGTGCTTTCGAAGTTGAATATTAGGCATAAGGTATCCGATGTAAGAAGGTGTAACATGGAGAGAATCGAACACGCTCCGAAAAACGGAGGAAGCGTCAAAGCAGTGAAGAGGAAACTTGGGATAGGCAAAAATCGGATGTATGCACTAAGGGACAAACAAGGCAAAATAACTAGCAATATGAATAGGATAGTTAAAATAGCGGAGGAGTTTTAGAGAGATGTCTACAGTAGCCTGGACAACCACGACTTTATTACTATAAGAACTAGCAGTAACTCAGATGACACCCCACCAGTAATGAAAGAAGAAGTCAGAAAAGCTTTGGAGAGCATGCAAAGAGGCAAATCTGCTGGTGAGGTTCATGTAACATCAGATTTGCTGAAAAATGAAAGACAGATTGTATTATAAAAACTAGCCACCCTGTTTAGGAGGTGTCTCCTGACGGGAAGAGTACCAGAGTCTTGGAAGAACGCTGACATCATCCTGATACATAAGAAAGGAGATGACAAGGACTTGAAGAATTACAGGCCGATTTGCTTGCTCTCTGTAGTATACAACCTATTTTCAAAGGTAATTGCTAACAGAGTAAAGAAAACATTACAATTCAATCAACCAAAGGAACAAGCAGGATTTCGAACAGGCTACTCAACTATCGACCACATTCATACTATATATCAGGTAATAGAGAAATTCTCGGAATATCACCCACCACAATACATAGCCTTCATAGATTACGAGAACGCGTTTGATTCAGTAGAAATATCAGCCATCATGCAGACACTGCGGAATCAGGGCGTCGATGAAGTGTATATTAACAACCTGAAAGAAATCTTTAGAGGATCAACTGCAACCATAGTGCTTCATAACGAAAGCAACAGAATACCAATCAAGAAGGGTGTAAGGCAGGGGAACACAATCTCCCCAATGCTATTGACCGCGTGCTTAGAGGAGGTTTTCAGAAGCCTAGAATGGGAACAGTTACGGATAAGAGGTAATGGAGACTACCTTAGTAACCTGCGCTTCGCCGATGACATTGCATTACTGAGTAACTCAGGGGACGAATTTCAACTCATGATTACGGAATCATTCAAGGAGAGCAGAAAGGTGGGTCTCAAAATAATATGCAGAAAACGAAAGTAATGTACAACAACCTCGGAAAAGAGCAGCACTTCGATATAGGTAATCGTGCACTTCAAGTTGTAAAAGACTATGTCTACTTAGGGTAGGTAATAACCGCGGAGCCGAACCACGAGATTGAAGTAACTAGAAGAATAAGAATGGGGTGGAGCTCATTTGGCAAGCACTCTCAAATTATGACAGGTAGATTGCCACTGTCCCTCAAGAAGAAGGTATATAACAGCTGTATCTTGCCGGTACTTAGCTATGGAGCAAGTCCTGAAGACTTACAAAGAGGGTTCAGCTTGAATTGAGGACGACGCAGCGAGCAATGGAAAGAAAAATGGTAGGTGTAACCTTAAGAGACAAGAAGAGAGCAGAGTGAATTAGGAAACAAATGGGGGCTAAGGATATCATAGCTGATATCAACAAGAAGAAATGGACATGGGCCGGGCTTGTAGCGCATAGACACGATAACCGCTGGTCGTTAAGGGTAACTAACTGGATTCCCAGAGAAGGCAGCGTGTTAGGGGGAGACAGAAGGTTAGGTGGGCAGATGAGATTAAGAAGTTTGCGGGTATAAATTGGCAGCAGCAAGCACTGCACCGGGTAAACTGGCGGAACATGGGAGAGGCTTTTGCCCTGCAGTGGATTTAGTCAGGCTGATGAGGATGATGATGAAAAATGAAATATCTAATTTTGGAGGCTACCCACGAGGGTGCAGGCCTCCAGAGAGAGTTACGAGCAATCCGAGAGGCGATGGGGACTGGCCAGGGTCGTGCCAAATGTACGGCAGATGTGGTACGCAGCTCCGCCCAGGGGGAGCTTAATGGGCAATTTGGCTCACCCAAACAAAGAAAGGCCACAGTGGTGAGATCGACCAAACACGGAACGGACGAGCTATCAAAACTGATAGCACATAACATCGACCCTTCCTCTCTCGGACTGAGGTATGTTGAAATGCGACCAGTTCGGAGCGGGGTGGTGATTTTGTCCACCTCAAAAGAGGCAACTGCCTCGTTCCAGAAGGAACTCGAAAGCAATGAAGCCACGGGGAAGGCAATTGAGGTCACACAAGGAAGAGAGTGGCTAGCACAAATAATAGTAGTCGGAATTAGTGAAGACTTATCAGACAAGGAAATCAAGGTGTGTTTGATGACCCAAAACGACCTGTGATGCACTCCAGATATAATTGTTTTCACCAAGTAATGGAAGGGAAGGGGTGGGGGAATGACCAAGTGATTCGACATCACCGGGCGAGCCAGCGAAGCGTTTAAGAGGCGGTCACATCTCAATAACAAGTAAACCCGCTGTCGCTTCTTTAACAACACCTTCATTCCACGCTGCAAGAACTGCGCTCAAGTCGGTCACGTAGAGAAGTTCTGCAAGGGACAGTCACGATGCACTGAGTGCGGCGGGGCACATCATCTCAGGCAATGCGGGAACACACAGAAGAACTGCTGTGCCTGTGAACGCGAACTCCCCCTTGCGAGAAGAGACCACTCGTTCTTGAACGTGGACTGCCCAGTGTTTAAACAGGCACAAACAAGAAGGACCGGCGAAATAACAGCCCATCTATAAAGGCCTAACTGAAAAACAAACTAAGGGAAAACTAAGGGAAAACACTATAAAAGCAGAGTCCATTAGCCGATAACCAAGACAAAGGAAAAAAGGGGGAAAGAGAGAAAACAAACACCACGAACGGAACGCAATCAATGAGCATATTTCAATTAAACCTAGGCCGCTCATTCCAAGCAACAAAGAACATTAACAACCCTTTTTAGATCATAAACAAGACATCTCTTTTTTACAAGAACCATACTTTTTAAAAATAAATAATAGGTTTCCCAATAAAAATTCGAATTATACAGTGCAGCGAAAATCCAAAAACCGCGACAATAATACATACCGAAAACATCGAAATATTTCCCATGAGAACAACACAAACAATGATAATCGTCGAGTTAACATGGAACAACGTAGAATTAATAACAATAAACTGTTACACCCCACCACAGACAGATACACTATCTCTATTACTGTAAATCGAACAATGCCTGAGCCAAATCCAGCCAGGAAAAAATGTACTCTTAGTAGGTGACTTATACGCTAAAAACACACTATGGGGAGGTGATATAAGGAACAAGAGAGGTTTAGAATTAGCGAAATTTGTAGACCGCCTCGACCTCAATGTGATCAACAATCCCCAGGCACTGCCAACTTTTCAGACTAAAAATGGAAGGAGTTGAATAGATGTTACTAGCTGTTTCACGTCATTGCTCAAGCAAGTAAGAACTTGAGAGGTGATGGACGAGGAAAGCCGCAGCGATCGCCGGTACACCAAAGCGGAATTTTTTGAGATCACCAGCACAAAAAAGAAACGTCTTGCCGAAATTGGAGAAAACAAGGTATTCGATGCCCCATATTGAGACTTATGGATCATGGATACAGCACAAAGAAAAATAGAAAACAAGAATCAAATAGAAAATATAGTGTACCAGTTGTATAAAAAAATATATGACTTATAAAAGCAATTTGCTAAGAATGTGAAGAAGGAAGATAAAAAACAAAAGCCAAGGTGGAAGCCAGAGTTGGAAATTCAGAGGAAAAGAGTACGAGCCATGCGAAGGCGATACCAAAGATGCGCCGAGGACATAAGGCTTCAATTTAAATCAATCTACCTCGAAAGACTCAAACAATATCAGAAAGAAATAGAGGATGCCAAGAACAAATCCTTGAAAGAATATTCGAGTAAGCAGGACAAGAACCATTCTCCCTTCCATAAAAATAGCGGCTCATAAAATAAAAAGAGAAATAGTCTTCCAGAGTTTCATAAAAGAAAATGAAGAAAAAACAAAGACCAAAAAGGAAACCGTTCTATACATATTGCAAAACCTCTACGGAACTGAAGATACGACTTCGGAAACAGGGCAAAACGACAGCATTAATGAGGAAACAGATGACGACGCAAGTGACACTATTGAAATAACCGAATTCGAAGATGACCACGTTATAAGTAATATTAGAAGAAAGATGAGTCCAGGACCCAACCAGATAGCTACCGGATTTCTACAAACACTCTACCACGCGCACAAGAAATTCTTTATTAAGATATTCAACGCAGCACTCCAACTCAGACATTTCCCATACCCCTGCAAAACACCAAAAGTCATACTAATTCCCAAAAGCAGGGAACGCAGCCCACAGGTGGCCCACAAATTCAGACCCATCGCCATAAATTCTATACTCGGGAAAATCATCAAAAAGCTCCTATATTATTGCTTCCATTATTACTTTGAAAAAATAATCTCTTCCCTGACAATCAATTTGAATTTACAAACGGCAAATCTGCCTTCAATGCACTGTATAAACTAAAACGGGACATAGAACAGTCCATCGAAAACAAAGACAAAATGATAGTAATTTCATGAGATATAACCAACGCATTCGGAAATATATTTGTTGATAGAGTAAAAAAAATTTACGGATCTAAAAATACCCAAGAATCTAAAACAATTGATATTTCACATTTTACAAGATAGATTATTCATCTATGAACTGGGGAAAAATAGAATACAGCCTAATTTAAACAAAGGAGCACCACAGGGCTCAACCATAAGTCCTTTTCTATAGGACGGAATTGTTTCCGATTTGTTGATGGTAGAAATGCCAGAAACAACCACCATACAAGCATTCGCGGATGATTTAGCATTAGTGGTTAGGGGCAAAAGTAGAACTAGACTAAGAGCCGAGGCCGCGAAAGCACTGGCGATCATACACCAATGGAGCACCCGAAATGAGCTGAACTTCAGGCTGGGCAAATGAGAATTCATTAACCTATGGGCCGCATATAATAATAGATCAGCAGTCATTAAAATTAATGACATTTTAATTAGGAGAGATGAACAAACGAAACTAGTGGGGGTGATATTCGACAGCAAACGTTCGTTTATACCACATTTAAAAGAGGTGAAGCAAAAAATCCAATTGATTACGTCTGGCCTGGCACAATTTACAGGAACGAATTGGGGCATGACCCCGAAACACCTCCGGCAAATCTATTTAGGGGGAATCGAACGCATGATAGTATATGGTTCTCCATTATGGTAGGCGGCAATGTTTGCACGTAATAAAATAACATAGCGAAGATAAATAGACTGAAGGCAATTCAGAGAATCCCTTTGTCGAAAATTGCTAAATATTTTCATACAGTGTAGAACGCAGCACTAAATATTGTCTGCAACATTCGCCCGGTACACATGACAATAGAAAGAGAAAACACAATATTCGGTATCATTCATGGAGACGAAAAATTCGTATTTAGAAGTAAGGTTTTCGGGAAGGAAGATATCGCCACTAAAAGTCAGACATTCTAAACACACCCAGCAAAAAAAAAGAGAAAAATTGATTACTCAAAGACAATCGATGCAACTGATTAGAGCTTTTATACCAACAGATAGGTAATCGGAAACAAAAAGGGAGCAGCCTTCGTGATGATAAGCAAGTTTGGTGGAACAGTAAAATACAAACAGATGAAACTTTCAGAACACTCAAATAATTTCGAGGCTGAGACAGCAGCTATCTATGAAGCCATAAAAGAAAAAGGCAAAATGAACCAAACTGATACATACCAAATAGTAATCGACAGTTTATCAACACTAGAAGCCCTCAAAAACCCAAATAACACGAACCCATTCATTCATAAAATTAGACTAAAACTAAACTAATTAGAAAATAATAGGGTAAGACTCGTATATACGCCGGCTCATAGGGGAACAACAGGTAACGAGCTTGCCGACCAATTGGCTAAAGAGGCGACCAAAGAGGACGAAGAATACTTAGTTCCAATGTCAATATCCTTTACCAGAAACGAACTTCGAAAACAAGGCATGCATAAATGGAATAAATACTGCAACCTGCAAGGGGCAGATTGATACACTTACCAATGAATATAAAACACACAACTCATCCCTACATCTTTTCCACTTATTTATTGGTTAGTTCAGGCAGTTACAGGACATGGCCGTTTCCCTTTTTATTTCAAGCGATTTGCCAAAACAGACCATAAGCGGTGTGTGTGCGGAGTTGAAGCACCGTCATTCGATCACTACTTAGACTGATGTAAATTAACAGCGAAGAAAATTCAAAAATTAAAACAAAAATACACCAAACCACCTAACTCAAGGCCGGGGATAATTGGGGACGAAGAAAGCATTGAAGTGGTATAGGAAAAAGTTCAGGCTATGAATGGGGGAGCGGCTGGATCGGGAGGTGCTGTTAAGCCTATTAACCTAATGTCTCTTTGCTCTCCCGGCCAGGCATATTCTGCCTGGTCGGCTTCCCTTCCTAACAGTGATTTGCCAAACAATCTATTTTTGCGCATTGGTCTGAAGAGCGTTCCTGTGGCCCTGGTTCCAACCAATGGCGAGTCTATTCGCATGAAAAATGCCGAAAATTATTCAGGAAGAACTCCGGAAGATTTCCAAATATTACCAAATGATAACTGAGGTGCGTCAATTCGGACGTGGAGGCATCCTGTGCTCCTCGCCCGACCAGGCCTACATCACAGATCTTCTAAAATGTACAACGTTTGCCTCAAATCCGGTGAGCTGTTTCGTACCCGTCCATTTGGCCTGTGTGAAGGGACTAGTTCGAGGAGTGGACATGAGCCTTACGCCACCCGAAATACTTGAAATGTTTGCGGCCGCAGGAGCAGTCTGTATTTCGATGCTCGCGAAACGTTGAGAACAAAAAGGTCCCCGCAGAATCAGTGATCGTGACTTTTGCCGGCACGGCTCGACCGACCGAAATTAAGGCATGGCCATTAGTTTATCGTGTAGATGATATCCCCTCGCCCACTGCAGTGCGAAAATGCTGGAGGTATGGGCATACCATCAAAGAATGTAGATCGGATGTGAGGTGTCGCACATGTACTGACCAACATAAACCCGATCAAGGTTCAACCCAAGAGGTGAGATGCTGTCTATGCAGAGGAAATCATGCGGCTGAAGATGAAAGTAGCCGCATAAGGACATGTGAGTTGCAACTTCTAGAGATCATCGAACAACAACGATGCTCCAGGCGTGAGGCCCGGTCTATTCGTTCTCAGTGCTCACGTGGCTATGCCTCCGTATCCAACCGGGCAAACCAGATGCTTGAGTCGTCGTTGCCTGATTCAATAACATCAACGGTGGAAACTGCCAAGACGAAGCTTATAGAATCTCTATTCGTGAGCCTAACGGAGTGATTGGCACAAATAGTGAGGACTCAGTTGAATCAAATATTGCAGGGAGGTACCCAACCTACCGTGCCCCCTTCTCTACCTTCACCAGTTAAGGTTACTGATATTCCATCGGAACCAGGCCCATTGAAGTCAAAGCCAGACACACCGAACTCTGGCCGTAGAATAATCATGCGTCTTGCACAGGACCTAGATTGGACCTCGGACTCCGATTCTCATGTCTCACAACCAGAACAAATAGACTCTAACTCAAGAAATATGAAACGACGTGCTTGTCCTGAGGCACAACGCTCCTCATTTAGTCCAAAATCAAGAAATAAGCGATATCAGAAGGAAAACCATCAAAAAAAAAAGATTTTTTAAAGGATAGCATCTTAGAGAAAGCAGCGAGTACTGCTGGTATCGTTTCAAAATACGGAATTTAAAAGTACTACAGTGAAATTGCCGCTCCATTTTTAAGCAGCTACAGACTTTCTTCAACTTTGCGATAATTATTCCCCTGATATTGTTACTTTACAAGAAACTTGGCTTGCAGAAAATAAGTATTTTAGAAATAAACATTACCGCGCATTTCGTCTAGACCGCCCAGCTCGGGGTGGAGGTTTGGCAATATTTATCTCATTTAAAATCGCCCATAGAGCTAAAATTATTTATCAGTCAATGACTTCAAAAAGCGAGATTTTAGCATTAAGCATTACTATGCCTGGTTCCCTCCCATTCTCATTTATTATTGCTTATTTTTCTGCGGGTGTTCTACATTAGTTCTAGTAACTGCAGTTCAGTATTGCCAAAAAGATATTGTGTTAGTAGGTGACTTTTTTCTCATCATTTTTTGTGGAATTTTAAAACTGATTTGAATGGCAAACTTTTATGGGATCGGGTGAACAAGAATAACTTTATATGCATAAACACAAAAACTCCTACTTTTATGTGTAGTCAGTCTTCCTCAGTACTCAATCTAACTTTTTCTAACGCTAACCCCTCCATCTTATCATGGTCTGCTATTAACTCGGAAACAAGTAGTGACCATATGCCAATATTGTTCGAGGTGGCATGTCCAATAACCTCCAAGAATAGATCTTCCCTAACACATGTAAACCTCAATACTTTCGAGAAATCGTTACGAGGCACTTTATCTAACCCAACGAATGATGCAGAATTTACCGCCATCAGAATTAGCGACATTTTAAGAGTCTTTAAATAAATCAAAATTCACCATTGAAAGCTCTAAACCGTCTACCAACCCTTGGTGGAATGCAGACTATTCGCGGGCTTATAGACTAGAAAAAGGTGCATGGAAAAAAATAATTTTCAACCAGTGTCCCAGGAACTGGAGTGATTATACGTATGCGGCCGCTATTTTTAGGGAACCATCGCTTATGCGAAGGACAAATTTAACAATGACCGATGTGAGTTCCTGTCAAAGCCGGTAAATAGAAAAGCACTTTTTCGCTTTCTGAGATTTAGGAAAGCTCTTCAAGTACAAAGAAATATAGAATCTGTAGTATCATCACCAGTTGAACTGAAGGCCCTTCTAGAAGGTATAGCTCAGGGCCTAAAAAGCCACTTTACGACACTTCTCTCATACCAAGCCCAGTCCCCCCATAGGGCTGAAGATTTTGAAGAGTTTACAGCTGCAGAATTAGCAAACGTACTCAGAACACTACCCCTTTCTGCTCCTGGTCTTGAATGCATGATGACGTCGGTGATAAAATCAGTACATGAAACATACCCACTTAACTTACTCAAAATTATTAATCGCTCACTCAGAAGCTCTTGGATGCCACCTGATTGGAGAATGACAAAAGTGATTCCATTATTAAAAAAGCAAGGCGCTGGGTTGACCTTAGATAATATCAGGCCCATTGCACTTACATCGAAACTAGTAAAACTCGTTGAAATAATTTTATTAGACGTATAGATCGACAGATGGCAGAAAAACTGACACTGAGCCCATGTCAAATTGGATTCAGGCGTAGTTGCTCCATTTGGTGTGCGCACGTGGATCTCCAAAGCAAGATTCAACTTGCTCGATAGCAGAAACAATACTCCGCTTTGGTAACCTTAGATACCACAAAAGCCTATGATAGCGTGGAAAATGTGAAACTGCAAGATTCACTTCAGTATTTAGGACTTCCTCAATACTTTGTGGCCTGCATCTATGCTTTCTTAAGTGATAGAGAATTCGACTGCTCGCAATCTGGTGTCAACACTTCAATATACAGGCAAACTAGAGGTATACCGCAATGGTCAGTACTATCGCCCTTATTATTTAATGCACTACTTTGTGTCATTCCAATACAGCAAGGTGTACAGGTCTATTTGTTTGCCGATGATATTGCATTTTTTGCTGCGTCGGCGGACATTCACACACTGTACCTGATTCTGCAGACATACATGAATAGCTTGGAAACGTGGCTGGAGGGTGTCAACCTATGCCTAAATACAAACAAAAGTACAATCATAGTTTTCGCACGAAATGCCCCAGTGCGAATTCCGCTAATCTACCGTCAAGACGCCATACCTCAGGTCGAGTCAGTTAGGTACTTGGGGGGTAACCTACAACGAAACACTTATTTGGAGTCCCCACATAGAAAACATGGCTGCTAAAGGAGCACGTGCCGTTGGGATGCTGCGCAGGCCCAGTAATTATCGTGGGGTTCACGTAGAGACGTGCTCGTTATGATATATTGCATGTACATTCGACCGATATTAGAATTCGGCTGTGTTTTGTTTTCTGGCGCTCCGGCCTACAAAGTTCGACCACTGATTCTGCTAGAACGCGAATCTTTACGCCTATGCCTAGGGCTACCTAAATATGTTGCCAACAATATCCTATACGAAGAATCCCGCCTGCCTTCTCTTATAAAAAGATTTCATAATCTAACAGTACGTACATTCCTTAAAATCTATGCATCATTTCAGCGGAGGTCACAGTATGTGTTCATTAACCAGCAGAACTCATCTTCAACCACCAATGGCCTAAATTACGGTGCCCTCAAGTAATATTTATACAGAAACTTTTGGAGCCCTTAAGAGTTAATCTTTGGGAAGCACTTGTGCTCAACACTGTAGATGCAATTAGGATTGAATTTGACGATATCTATCCCAAGAATGCACAAAATTTACCATATCAGTACGTAAATAGCTTTTTGGAAAATCGTTTGGCTAATCTAGAAACATCCATTGTGATAGCGACAGAAGCTTTCGTTTATGAAGAGAAGGCTGGCGTAGAAATCGCATCATCCTGTCTAGATTGGGCTTTCTCAATTCGATTACCCGACTTTGCACCTATTTACCAAGCTGGACTAGCGGCAATAGTCCTAGCATTGCATAAAGTGCCGCAAGATCTATCAGCGGTGATTGTTCTTACAGACTGTCTCTCGGTCTGTACTCTGCCTTAAGCTCACCAACATTTTCGCGAACCTTAGAAACTTTCAACTCGCTCATTCCTACACATGTGCGACTCGTCCAACTAGTTTGGGTACCAGGCCATAGAGGTTTAGCTCTGAATGAGCAAGCAGATGCACTAGCTGTATATTCTCTTGATTGTCCTGTTTTACCTATTTTGCCTACTTCGGTATATATCACAGCAGCACGCTTTGAAAAACGCACAACGGCCAATAACTTTGAAAAATCCCCTTTGTATCAGACTTCCCACAGCTAAAGTTCCCTTGGAAGAACAAGTGGTGTTCATCAAGAAAGGAAGAATTAGTGATTACCAGGCTGCGTTGTCGAGTCCCCTCATTGAACTTTTACCTTCACAGGTCGGGTCTGGCACAGTCGCCTTTGTGCCTTTATTGTAATGAGAGGGAATCTTTAGAGCACTTCTTATTGTCACGCCCAAAATTGAAAACTTAAACGCAAAATACACTAGAAGAACCCCTACGAAAGATGGGCTTAAACTTGACACTTCCGGTGATTCTTTTATTTGGCGCAGTCGCATGTGGATTCAGCCACAGGAGCATTTTACCGCTGTTACAAATTGGTTATGAGAATCTAAAAGAATGGAATGCTAAAAATAAATACCTTCAGTTGTTTCATGCATATTTTTGCGTGTTTATTTTGTTTCTTCAAGGTTTTATTTGTTTAGAAATTTAACACCTTTTTATTATAATCTATTTTAACTGCCGAATTTTAGATGGAGTGCTGGATGTGGTGTTGGTGACGGTTCCCTTATCTACTTAGAGTTTGAAGAATTTCTCGAATTGTATGACTTACAACAGTACGTGCTGGAACCTACACGAGAAAACTCAATGTTAGACTTAGTGCTTTGCAATGAACAAAACTTAGTATCAGGGATTACCGTGTGCCCAGGTATTAGCGACCACAGGGCTGTTGTCGCGGAGCTAAGCGTACAGCGTGTACGGAAATCTCAGGCTCCACGAAGAAAAGTGTTCAGCTACGACAGAGGAGATTATGTTGCTATTAGAACTGAACTAGAAAATTTCTTTCCTACTTTCCAGCATATGTCAGAAGCACGCTGTCCGTTGCCTCTGTGGTCAACATTTCGTGACAAAATGCTTGGATTGGTTGAAAGTCATGTTTCATGTAGGTACTTGCGTAAAAAGAAAACGCATAAACCTTGGTTTAACGCAGAAATACGCAAACTTGTCAGGAAAGCTAGACGCGCTTATAAAATATTTTCTGCTAATCCTAGTTTGGTAAACCACAATCACTTGAATGAAATAAACAATTTATTAAAAGTAACAAATAAATCTGCGCAAGATTCTTACTTTGTTAAATTAGGCAAAGACTTGAAAGAAAACCCGAAGGCATTCTGGAAGTATGTAAAACAGAACCAAAAAAAAGATATATCTATACCAGCCTTAACTGTCGATGGCAAAGCCGTGACGTCAGACTACCAGAGGGCAGAATGTTTTAATCAATATTTTCAATCAGTTTTTTCGCATGAAACTGACGAGCAGGCATCTCTTCTAAACAATGCCGCCCAGAGCAATATTTTGCCAGACATTTAAATTGATGTTAGTGTAGTCAATTCATTATTACGCCGCTTAGATGCAACAAAAGCCATTGGACCTGATGTACTGTCCCCAGTAGTTCTCAAAGAGTGTCATGACATTATTGCTTCATATTTAAGTATCATCTATGAACTCTCCCTCGAAACTGGCCTTATTCCCCAGGATTGGAAGACAGCAAATGTTACACCCGTTTTCAAGTCTGGAGATAAAAAACTCAGAGAAAATTAAAGACCAATCTCATTAACATCGGTATGTTGCAAAATATTTGAACACATCTTACATACCAATATATTTAAATTCCTTGATTCCGACGCTTTCTTTACTCCCTCCCAGCACGGTTTTCGAAAAGGTTATTCCTGTAACACACAACTAATAGAACTTCAGCATTTCGTATTCAAAGCTGTTGATAACAATAGTCGTGTAAACGCGGTTTTTATAGATTTCCAAAAGGCATTTGACACTGTGTCCTATAAACACTTCGATGTAAGGCTTGCTGCATCGGGCATAAATAAAAAGGTTCAAAAGTGGATACGTAATTATTTGAATGGTAGAACCCAGTCCTTTGTCTTAAACAATGTCAAATCTTCGTCCATAGCAGTAACTTCGGGCGTTCCCCAAGGGAGCGTCATAGGTCCCTTACTGTTCCTAATGTACATAAACAACATAGTTGAAAACGTTACATCGCCCATAAACTTATTTGCTGACGAGTGCGTCATATACAGAGAAATCACGACTGAATCTGATACTTGCATTTTTGCAAACCAGCCTAGATCACATAGCGGACTGGTGTAAAGAATGGAAAATGAATTTAAACATTAAAAAGTGTTGCAGTGTAAGCTCCTCAAGAAAAATATCCAAATCATTTCATCAATATAACATCTATGGCGTACTTATTAACACACACGGTGATTATAAGTATCTCGGTGTTCATTTTACTGAATCGTTTACATAGAACAAACACACTGACACGGCCATAGCAAAAGCTAGTAGGATGTTATACTTTATTCGAAGGAATTTCAAACAGGCGACACGCGAAATAAAGGAAACTTTATATTTTTTGCAGGTCCGGTCTATACTTGATTATGCATGCGTAGTATGGGACCCCCACCAAGACTATCTTATAAATAAATTAGAAAAACTTCAGAACCAAGCGGCAAGGTTTGTTTTAAATAATTATAGCCCCTACGCTAGCGTTTCACAAATGAAGGTCACTTTGGGATGGAATGTGCTACATGTACGTAGACAGAAACTACGGCTTAAACTGTTGCACCAGATATATTACTCAAACACAGGAATCAACCACCATAGCTAGCTTGTTCAACCCCCCTACACATCCACTCTCTGTGACATTAGCGAAAAGATATGTACCTTCAAATGCAGATCCAATACTGTTTTCCACTCATTCTTTCCAAAAACAATAAGAGAGTGGAACAGCTTAAATGACGACTTGGTTAATATAACAAATAATGATTTTTTTTCTATGCTGTGAAACTCTTCTTGCAATAGGTATGGTCTGTGTGTATGAAAATGTATTTTGTGATGCATTATTATGTTCTGATAAATGTGGTGGTGGTTCTTTTTCATTTTATTTTTAAGTATTTTGCTACGAATTCTTTTGTACTGACTGTTTTTTCTAGTTCCCCCCCCCCACGTAATGCCTATATGGCGATGTAGGTACTCTGTAAATAAATATATTACCTAAGTAATCCAACTCTCTCTATCAAGAAGTGAATTAATTTAAAAAGCAAGGCACCGTCCCATTCATAGCCTATCCTCCTAGGTGGGTTGCGCCAGGGTGTTGAGGAACCAACCAACCAACCAACTATAAACGAAAAAATTTTACAAGTATACCATTGCATTGGTGCGCATAGGGACTGGAAAAATCTAAGTAAGGGCCATAAAAAAACAACAAAATTTTAGGAAATGAGGAAAGGTAAAACATCAAACCTAAGTAAGTAATTCCCCTCCGTGGCTCAATTTCGTCGCCCAAGCACGCTTGGGCGCAGCATCGGCCCCCTACTTGTTTCTACCGAAACGCTTGTTCTTCGCAGGTCCCCTGACTCACCCTTCGCAGGAGGTGGCTTTTACAGATTTCTGGACTCGATCGACCGCACCAAAACGGGTCGCACAAGGTTCTTCTTATCATTTTGACCAATTTTGTCCAGCGGCCTAGGTGAGGCCAAGAGGTATGCGCTGGCTGTGAGCGTCCAGGAACCTTTAAAAGCCACCTCCTGTGAAGGTTGAGTCAGGGGACCTGCGAAAAACAAGCGTTTTGGTAGAAACAAGTAGGGGCTGATGCTGTGCGCAACCGACCAAAAGTCGGTTGGGCGCAGCATCGGCCCCTACTTGTTCCTATCGAAACGCTTGTTTTTCGCAGGTCCCCTGACTCAACCTTCGCAGCAGGTGGCTTTTAAAGGATCCTGGACTCGATCGACTGGACTAAAACAGGTCGCAAGAGGTTGGTCTTATTATTTTGACCCATTTTGTCCAGTGGCATAGGTGGGGCCAAGAGGTATGCGCCGGCTATGTGGGTGAGACCCACTATGCCTCCCAAACGACCGGTGCACTATGTACCACGGTCTGAGACGCCCTCTCCTGCGCCGACGGCGAAGACGCTGCCTCCCAATCCTGACGCTGCGCACTTCTCCCTACAAGGGGACGACTTCATGGCCCGTCTACAGGCTCTTACGGAAGATTTAGCGCCGTTGGTGTTCGCGGGCCCGGACCAGGCAGGGAACGACGACGAAGATGCGGGGACTTCGGTCTCGGAGGCGGCTGCAGGATTACTTGGCACACGTGAACATGAACAACATAATTGCGACTGATGCATCCGTATCAAAGGAAAAGGCTAGGGCAGGTATCTTGTCGCGTTCCTTTGACTGGTCCTTTTCGGTTAGACCCCCAGATTACACACCATTATTCATAGCAGAATTATTTGCTACTGTACTGGCACTACGGAAACTTCCTTTGGGCGAATCGGAAGCAATCGTAATTACAGATTCTTTTTCAGTATGTGCTGCTCTGTCTTCAGGAGCCAACTTAACACTTATGCACATGTTTCGACAACTTATACCGACAAACTTGAAAAAACTGCAGCTCTATGGGTACCAGGCCGTCGTGGCATATATCTCAATGAGATGGCGGATGCACAAGCCACAGTATCTCTTAGCGGTCCCCTTATCCCAATTTTGCCTGATACGGCTTACGCGACAGCAATAGGGTTTCGAAACCTCTGTTTGCATGAATACGACTGCTACTCATTGGATAAATATCGAGATTTCGCACATCTAAGTGCAACACGGCACTTGGAAGTTACTTTACAAGATTTCGTTGCAGAATTCCGCAACTGAATTATTATTTGCATAAAGTTGGTCTAAAGGCATCACCTTTATTTCAGACTTGCGAAGAAATGGAAACGATAGTTCACTTCTTTTAGTTCACTCCCCGATATTCTCATCAGCGGAAAAGATACCTGGTAGCTCCACTTGAAAAATTGAAATTAGAATTAAATGTGGCAGTAATTTTGTCGTTTGGCAGCATTCAATTCGGTTATAGCCACAGGGACGTCTGCTCTGCGGTATTTGAATACATAATTGAAACGAAGTGATTGCCATGGTAATCTGCCTATATACATATATATATATATATATATATATATATATATATATATATATATATATATATATATATATATATATATATATATATATATATATATATATATATATATATATATATATATATCATTTTAGACCCACCATTACCTCTGTCTCAAATCGCATCTGATAGCCTGCATCGCTCCCTGCTCAGATATACTCCTTTTTCGATTTTCGGCTTTTCTTTCTATATATTTTTTTCAGCCCGAAATTACGTTGTGTTTGAAAAACCATAAGTATAAGTCTTTTAGTTAAGATCCTGCCGCCCGGTTCTTGGCCGATCCCCCTTTATGGGTGTGCGCCAGAGTATCAAGGATCATCATCATCATCATCACCAATTAATAAACTACATCAATGAACATACAATACTAAACCACAGACAAATTGGCTTTAGATCGGGATACTCCATTTGGTGTGCACATTTGGATTTGGAATGTCGCATAGAGCTGGCTCGGCATCGCTGCGAATACTGTGCACTAGTCACTCTAGACTTAGCTAAAGCGTACGACAAAGTGGAATATCCTATCCTAATCCAGCCGATGCAAGACTATCGCTTTCCAAAATATATAACAGCATAAATTGCAGAGTTTGTGAAAGACATAGAATTTTATTGCATCTTGGATGGATGCTCTTGTAAAAAAATATAAGCAAACACGAGGTGTACCTCAGGGTTCAGTATTATCCCCAATGTTATTCAACATATTACTAGTTCCATTCCAACTCATCAGGATTTCCAAATTCACGTATATGCAGTTGATATTGCTTTCTTCGCAACAAACAGTGATCTGCATTCATTGTATCAGGCATTACAGAATTACATGAATATGCTAGAAGGATGGCTTGACAATATCCATATGTCATTGAACGTTAAAAAAAGTGCGCTTCTGCCATTCTCTTTTAAGGATCGTGTCAACATTTTCCTGATGTACCGTACCGAGCTCATTCCCCAGGTCGATTTCCTTAAATACCTAGGCATCGTATATAATAGGACGCTAAATTGGAAAAGCCATATAGACGACGTTGGCTGTAAAGCGTCACGTGCCTTGGGGTGGTTACGCAAATTGGGAAACAGAAAAATAGGTTTGCGTAGGAGTACATTGATAATGATTTACAAGTTGTATGTGCGGCCTATTATGGAATTCGGGTGTGTATTATTTGCAGGCAGCGCGGCTCACAAGATGAGACAATTATTATTATTAGAAAGAGAAGCTTTCCGCTTGTGTCTTGGACTCCCCAAATTTGGGCAAATAATGTTTTGTATGTGGGAGTGCGCCTTCCACCTTTGTTAACTCGGTTTAGAATACTTACAGTTCTAACTTTCTTAAAAATATACATTTCGCCTTTGCGACAAGCTTCATACGTTTTTATTCAAGAACCAACCGCATTCTTGGGAACACAATGGTCTAGACTACACTCCCCTCAGATTAGGTTCGTCCAAGCGTTGCTAGAGCCTCTTAATGTAAATATTTATCAGATTGGCATAACGAAGACGCCTAACTCAAAACTTCAAAATAAATTTGATGATATTTTTCCCTCTAATGCGAAACAACTGCCCCTTCAATATTTAAATACTCAGTTAAAAGATTACTTGACCCATCTGTCCATAAACATTATTGCGACGGATGCATCCGTATTGATCGAAAAGGCTGGAAAAGGCATTTTCTGTACTTCTCTCGACTGGTCTTTCTCAGTTCAATTACCAGATTACACGCCAATATTCATCGCTGAATTATTTGCTATAATTTTAGCGCTTCGTAAACTACCTGCAAGCGAATCAGAAGCGGTCATACTTACCGACTCTCTCTCAGTATGCACTGCACTATCTACAGCAAAAAATTTGACATTATTGAGTATGATTAGCAGTTTATTACCAGAAAACCTGAAAAAAATTTCACTTGCTATGGATACCTGGCCACTGCGATATTTATCCAAATGAGATGGCAGACACGTTAGCCAAAGCATCTTTAAGCGGGCCACTCTTACCTATTTTACCTGATTTCGCCTACGTAACAGCACTCAGATAAAGAAATGCTTGTTTGCACAAAGAAATAGAAAAATTATCATTGGATAAAGTCAGAGATTTCGTACATCTAAGATATTCCTGGAACAAGCAGTGGTGTGTATCTCGGCAGTTAGAAATTACAATCACCAGATTACGATGCAGAATTCCGCATCTGAATTACTACCTATATAAAGCTGGACTAACAGCATCTCCGTTGTGTCTCTTTTGCAAGGAATCGGAATCAATGGATCATTTATTTTTATCCTGTCAACGTTATGCTTATCAAAGAAAAAGATACCTGGTCGAACCAATTGAGAAGCTAGGTTTAAAAATAAATGTGGAATATAAATTTATCCTTCGGAGGGATTACATTAGGTTATAGCCACAGGGAGGTTTTCTCTGCTGTGTGCGAGTACTTAAGGGCTTACCCTTATGTACTCGCACACAGCTACCAGGGTAAGAGATTACCCTGTTAGCCTATTGTTATTATCTACGGCTACGAAACTACCTGAATGCCTGACTTAGCACACTTGATGACCCTGACACCCGGTTCTTGGCCAATCTCTCTTTGTGGGCGAGTGCCAGCCAACCTGAAAGTTCATCATCATCATCATCAACGGCAGTGCCCGCGGGGCTTGCGGGTGACGTCGGCAGTCGCATCCAAAGGCGAGTACGCGAAATCGAAGTCGAGTTGTCTCGGTTCCTTTCGGACTTGGTCAACAAGGCTCTGGTACCTGCCCGAAACTTTGTAACGAGCCGGCTCTTCGAGCTGGCGGCATTCTGAGGGGATCTGCGTGCCGAGGTGGCGACGGAGCGGGGTGCTGCGGTGGCCCTTCGGGGCCAACTCATTGAGACGCACCAAGAGATGGCCACGCTGCAGGCAAAGGGCATAGGGGCAGGCCGCGGAGGTGCTCCCGCCGGTCTCGTTTGTTCAAGCGACGTCGACGTTGGACGCACCCATGGTCCCGGTATATCGGTGATACCGCCCGCGGTGCCGGGTGCGGCACGGTCATATGCGGCGACGCTGGCCGGCAGTGGTCCCGGCACTGTGGCCCAAGCTCGTGGTCCCGGAGTGGGGGAGTCGGGAGCCCCGGCCCCATGTCGGGATCACGAACACCTGGCGTTCCTGACACCTTCGGCGCAAACGACGACGCCGGCACGTGACGTACTGCAGCTACTCAAGACAAACATCGACCCTGCGTCCAAGGGCACCACCGACATCGTGCTACGACACACCAGGTACGGTCCTGCCGTCTTTGCCAAAACAAATGACTCTATACAGAACCTCGTTCAAGCGATACAGGAGAATGTGATTACGCGCGCTTCCATCTCAGTTCGCGTACCGAACAAGCGCAACCCGCATATCGGGTTCTCGGGAGTCGACCCACACATATACCAGGATAGCTTCTTTAATATATTGAGAGCGGAATGCAGGTCTGGAGATAGACAAGAAGCGGCGCAAAGTTCGAGTGGCGTTCCGCGAGAGGTCAGGAACTAATGCATTTATTGGGGAAGTCGACCCCGATAGTTTTAAAGAGCTCACGTCCCGGCCACGTCTCTCGCTCGGGTGGACCGTGTTACAGGTGTTCGAGGACTTGCACGTTACTAAGTGCACGTTCTGCGCGGATTACGGGCATGGCCGCAGCTCCTGTTCCCACAAGACCGAAGAATCGCGGGCGAAATGCATGAAGTGCGGCAGTAACCACCAGGTGGTTTGCTGCACGGTGCGCATGAGGGAGGGAGCAGTATGTTGTGCCGAGTGCCGGAGGGCAGGACGACCAGCTGAGGGACACCCTGCTGGCTTCCCGGGATGTCCCCTACTCATGGAGAAAGTGGCGCGCCTTAGGGCCCGCACGAACCACGGCCCCCATCAGTAGAGGGACGAGAAGTCCGGGGGTGGGAAGATGGCAGACCAGCGAGGAGACGAAGTGAGGAACGAGTGGAGGGGGGAACAACCCAGTTCAGGCGCGGAAAAACGACATCGTCTATTGGACAAGAATGCAGACAATTCTAGGACCGAATCTAAGAGACTTTCGTGAATGTCCGGTTCTTGCAGGTAAATCTCGATCATGCAAGGCTAGCACCACCAATCTCTTTCATCCCAGACTGAGCTAGGCGTCTCGCTGGCGGCAGTGTGAGACCTGTACAGGCCGGGGAAGAAGCTGCTTTCCCCGCCTCCGGACTTTCAGTACATCGCGGCTGAATGCGAGCCAGTTGTGGCAGTCATCAAGCAGAGGGCTCTATTCGATATTTGTCCGTTCCTGGTATCAGAGCTGGTCGTTGCTTTATACTGTGAGGCGAACGATACCGACTTTGTCTTCATCTCGGCGTAAGCACCGCCACAAAAATTGATGGAGCCCACATTGGTGCTGATGGAATGACTACTGACCCGGTCGCAAACGCGGAACATCATAGTAGCTGGCGACTTCAATGCTAAGCACAGTGCCTTGGGTGCACAAGCGTCCGACCCCCGCGGGACCCGTCTGGTAGAATTCGCGGCCGCGACTAGGCTGGTCCTGCTAAACGACTCGTCCTCGATATCAAAGTACGACAATAAGTACAGCATGAGCTGGATTGACGTCACCCTCGCCACGCCTCCAAAAATTCCTGCAGGTTATTCATGGCGCGTACGCGAAGACGTTACGTATTCCGAACTCATATATTTTGAAATAGCAATTGGCAGAGACACGGCAACTCGGAACAAACGGCTGACGCGTTTCGCACGCGAACAGCTGCTGGAGGTACTAAGCCGGGAGACGTGGTTCGATCGAGTAATGGGCGTGGAGTTGCCATCGGCAGACGCACTTGAGTTAGTCTTCAGCCAATTTTACCGCATATTTGAAAGGTACCGCTGTAAACACCTAAGACCCGCGCATCCAACGAGAAGGGGCAATCCCTGGTAGATGCTTGAATTGGCGCAGGAGCGAAAGCACGTAAACGCCATGCGGCGTCGCTTTCAGAGATGCAAGGACGATGGTTTGCGCAGCGTCTTTCGGACGGAATACAGCGCGACCCTTTCCGCCTTTCGTCGCAGCACCGCTCGCGCCAGGGAAGCGTATTTGAGGGGCTTTTGCGCCGAATGTGCGCAACGGTCAGTCTTTTCGGCGCCCTACAAGGAGGCGTTTGGGAGAAGGCGCGCAGATTTGATTCTCCCACCCCTTTTGCGAGAGGACGGTACCGACACGTCTACGCACTTAGAAGCGGCGGCACTATTATTGCAGACGCAAGTCGCGGTGGACTACCGTGCGTCCGATCAACCCGAGAATGAAATCATCCATTGGCAAGCTCAAGCCCCATACTGGACACGCCCACAGGACGCTCCCTTTTCTCAAATCGAGCTCGAGGTGGTGGTTCGTCAAATGCGAGACCGGTCGGCCCCCGGCCCGGACGAGATAACGCCACATAGAGGTAAAATGCTGGTTCACTCCCGACGATCATTTATACTTTGGTTGTTCAATACTTTACTCTGTCTCGACCAGTTTCTATCGCAGTGGCGCCGGGGACGCGTAATATTCCTACGTAAGCCTGGCCGCCCACCGGAATCCACAGCATCGTACCGACCCATCTGCATAAATTCCGTCTTTAGCAAGGTACCAGAGCACCTTTTGATTGTCAGGCTGTATTTTTTTTCCTGCACCAAGGCGGACATGTTCACCCCCATCAGTACGGGTTCACACATGGTATGAGCGCTGTACGGGCATTACACCAGCTGCATGAGTGCCTACTCCGGCTCAAGGCTGAGCGCACACCTGCAGTTCTATTGTCTTTCGACTTTAAGAGAGCATTCGATAGCGTCTGGCACGCGCTAGTGCTCCGGTTCATTAGGTAACGTCAATTGCCGTCGCAGCTTTTTCATATTCTTCGCTCCTTTCTGACGCACCGCACTGTCGTATTTCAGCCCCACGCCGGGCAGGTAGAGGCACATCCCTCGCTGGGCAGTTTCCAGATCTCGGCTCTTTCACCACTTTTGTGGATTGCGGTTATACACAGCCTCCTGTCGCTCCCCATGCCACAAGGAGTGCTTGTACAAGCTTACGCAGACGACACAGTCATCATTATCCCGGGAACCACGCGCATCGCCCTTAGGGACGAGGGTTCTGAGGTGTAGAGACGGGTGGAGCGCTGGGCGATTACGTCCAGAGTAACGCGGAGTCAAGAGAAAACGTTCTGCGTGCTGTTTTCCTATGGCATTGATGGGATGAAACGCGTCCATCCCTCCATGCGTGCAGGCAGTTCGCAAACGAGCCTTAAATTTGTCGAAACACTCCGCGTCCTTGTTGTCGTATTCGACTGCCGCTTTTCCTTCCTCGCTAATTCTGACCACGTGAAGGAAAAGGTGAATCACCTGGCGTCGAAGGTGGTCACCTTTCAGAATATGGCAGGTGTGATGAGTGGAGTGCACGTTGAAAGTGTGCGCCTTTGGAAAGTGCGCGTCACAAAAACAGAAGAGAACAGAGTGCACGCGTGGTGCTGCCTAGACAACGACGATGACGACGGCAGTGAAGACGTCGCATGCATGAGGATGCGTGGCACCCCGTGAACAGAATATAAGATAAGGTAACCAATGGTCATAGACCACGGAGATATTAAGGCCCAATGGCTGGGTATCACGAAAGTACAGAATCTTCAATCGGGACGAGACAAGTGGGCCAGAGAGGAAGCAGAAGCCTGAGCAGAGCATCAAGGGAGTTCGAAGAAGACGGGGCAAGCGAAAAATCGTCACCTGACCGGGTGCTGAAGATGGGCCGTCAGGCGTCGGGCCCGAGCCTGCAGGACTTCAACCAGCCGGGGCCTCCTGCCGTCGTGTTCCCGCCCGAGAGGACCGTGGCCATCCGGTCCTGAACTCCTACCCAGGGCCTGAGGACTTTGGTTACAACAGGCGAGCAACAGCCGTTGGGCTACGGGCCCGAGCTGTGCGCCCAGCTGCTTGGCCAGGTTGACCCTGGTTCTTTGACACGTCGCCACCAGCCTGCGTTCTCTCGTCACCAACGGGTCCATACTCCTAAAGCCAGAGCTACTACGTTCCGGTCTGGTTTCTCGGCGTGTCGTTGGCAGCCAGCGTTCCTTCATCCCCGTCCTGCCCGCGTTCTGAAGCCGCAATCGCCGCTTTCCGGTTTGTTCATCTTCGCCGGAATTCAGCGTGTGGGTCAGATCGTACAGATATCTTGCCCTACTCCACCGCTCAGCCCCATTCGGACGTTAGATTCAATTGAACACTTTGAACTTTTTGTTGAGTTTTGATAGATGGATTTCGCTGTGTCCACTTAACTGTTTATTAGTTGTTTCGTTTTTTGAGGGATTTTCGTCTTCTTACTTTTCAATTAAACTTCTTGTTTGACTCTTGGTACAAACGGCTTCTTCGCTTTGTTAAGTCTCTCGTAGGTTTAAACCTTAGAGAGCTCTTCTTACTAAACATCTAAAAGAACCTTGCATGACAAATTGGCGTCCACGACAGGATGGGGCTGTTTGTTTTTCATGTAGACTTTTTGACGCGATGAAAGTCATGAAAAGCACTTAGGCATTATTAGATCTGGTGGAGATTATAGCTCTCAAGAAAGCGGAGTTCAAGGAGTGATACTACAAGCAAATGACGCAAACACAAGGGGAACGGGCTGCGATACGTGACGCTGAAAAGGAGCAGATTTTATTGCAAACACACGCTAAGAGAGAGGAGTTGGAACAAGAAACACAACGGCAGGAGGCCCCGGCTGGTTGAAGTACTGCAGGCTCGGGTCCGACACCCGACGGCCCATCTTCAGTGCCCGGACCAGTGACGACCTTCCGCTTGCCTCGTCTTCTTCGAACTTCTTGATCTGCACTGCTCAAGCTTCTTCTGCTTCCGCTCTGGCCCACTTGCCTCGTCGCGATTGGAGATTCTGTACTTGCGTGGCACCCAGCCATTGGGCCTTGAAATCTCCGTGATCTATGACCATTGGTTACCTTATCTTTTATTTTGTTCACGGGGTGCCATGCGCCCTCACGTATGCGACGTCTCCACTGCCATCGTCATCGTCGTTGTCTAGGCAGCACCGCGCGTGCATTCTGTTCTCTTCTCTTTTTGTGACGCGCTCTTTCCAAAGGCGCGCAATTTGAACGCGCACTCCACTTATCACAGCAGGTAACCTTGGGCCAGACGCAATTAGACGCCTCTACAAACAAGCTACGCTGCCGACCATACTTATACTTCAATGATTTGGTGGCCTGAATTACCTGACTGTCGTCGTTTGAAAAGCCGCCTCGTATCGGTCCAACGTTCGGCCTTATGCTTGCGGGCGCATATCAAACTACTCGGACGGCGGCATTGCAGGTTCTCATGCACGCTCCCCTGATTGAGATGGAACTGCGTCTCCTCAATAAGGAGTTCACTCTCCTACTGCTGCGGCGCGAATTCACGTGGGAGGAGCAAACAATATACCCCCGACAGGTGGCTCTGCCGATGGAGAAGTGAACATCCCACCCGGCAAAGACCCCACGCGTACAGATACACGTTTATACGGACGGTGCGTACTCGCCCAATTCCGCAGGAGCGGCATAGTGGCATTCGGAAGGGCAACCACATTCGTCGCCACAGGCCGCTTTCGAGAGCTGGACGCCTCGAGTGCATACTGCACAGACGTAGTGCCACTCAAGGAGGCCCTCCAGTATCTGAGATCGTACAGCTCAGATCGACCGGGATACGTATACACAGACTGTTTATCCGTCTTACAGGCAATGTTTAGACCCACGCATCGTACGCATGTGCGAGATTATTGCGGAGATCTCGTTGACGCGATCTTTTCGAGTTTTCTACGTCCCGGAGCGCAAAGGAATTTTCGGACGAGCTCGCCGATTTTCTAGCGTCGATAGCGTGTCGGATAAGCGCCGTCGGTCAGGCCTACCTTTCCGTCCGTCAGGTCAAATCGCGCCTCCGGCCTGGGTTATTTGACTCTGGAATTTGGAAAGGCACCAATCACATGCGGACACCGAACTCGCTTGATGGGTCCCCGAGGTCACAATCATACCACTATTCTTACAACCCAATAGGCCCCTCATCACCTTACTGACGGGACACTGCCGCTTTCCCCATTACTTTCACCGGTTTGGTTTGATGAGGGATCCGCTCTGCCCCTGTGGCAAGCTACGCACATCAATCGAGCACTACTATGGTGAATGTAAATGTACCGCTTCGATCGTTGACCTCGTGCAGGCTGGCGAAGCCATTCTGAGTGGGGATTGTGCTGTGGTTCTCCGGAGTACTAAAGACTGGGAACTGCTCACCTTGGTGGTCACGACGATTAGTGCCGAGATTCCAGACATGGCACGATAACACGTGTTTCAACACTCACATGTCACTCACATCAGCGAGTCGGTCAGAGATGATTTGTCACGTTAGCGCACAGACCTTTCAGCCAAATGTGGCAAGGTCATCGCCCCTGTCTGTTTGCAGCAGGCAATTGTCGACGGCGGGTCTAACGGTTGGACCGTACTCGTTGATGCGTCCCAGAAATAAGAGGAGTTCAACCGAACAACCGGAACGCCTGCCTTGGACAACTGCCAGCATCAGCGGACTGAAGCTCTGCCAGATCAAGCGGACTCGCCAATGGTGAACACTGCATCATACGGCCGTCATCAAGCCCGGTGTCACGTGAACAATGCGCTTGCGTTGAAAAATGTCTTCTATGCTCAACTCTTCCGTTCATATCATTCACCCCAGACTTTTGGACTTCTTATGTGTTCCACTCCACTATCTTCTGTCTCTCGTTCTTTTACACCTTAACGACACACCTATTAGCATGTTGACGACAACAAATTAAAATAACACAGATATCTGTGCTCGCTTACCCAACGCCTTGGGACACCGCAGCATTACAGTTTGCCCCTACATTTTCCTTTTCTAATTGGCTTTCTCACTAAAGTGTGTGCTTCGGGTGTATTTAACCCTTTTCATTTATTTTTTATTGGCTTTAAACCTGGTATGCTTAGGCAGGGACAGGTTTTTCCCAAACATATATTTTTAATTTCTGTTATTGAAGATGGGAATGAAGTTTACTGGAGCGGTACATCAGTCAAACGATAACGCATGTCGGCAACCGCTCATGCGACAGCTTTAGCGCACATTTTTTTACGGTCCGTAAGCAGATGTGCGCTAAGGAACAAAAGCACGAGCTCTCGTGCTTTTGTTCGGTGGCCCGCCGCATTGGATCCTGCTGAAATCTTCAGAGAAGTCAGGTTTTTTGCTTTCTCATCGCGTTCGCATAGTCAGAACCTGTCCCTAAACGTGTCAGGACGCTATTCACCGTCGCGAAATGTCGATCAAGCGTGAAACTTGTTAATTATCTTGACCTTTTGCCGAGCCCATAGACAGGCTTAAGGAGCGAGTGGGTCCGATCCACTTCAACTATGGCGACTATTTGGGCAACGCACGAAGTTCCGCCCGACGCGGCGAGCACCCCGGTGGCCAGGAGCGTTTCGGATACGCCACGTTCGAGGTTCTCGGATGAAGGCGACAGTATTCTTGCAAGAATGCCGGACCCGAACAACCCGGAAGTTGCGGGATCGGCCCAGAGGCCCATACCCACTATGGAGGCGGCTGAAAACGGAGGAGAGTGGCCTATACCCATTACCGAGACAGATCAAGATGAAGACGCCCGGCCATCTGTCTCGGAGACTACCGCGGTGGCTACGGGTCTCGGGGCAAACCTTGAGTCTCAAGCGAAGGCCAGGGTCCAGGAGCGATCTGTCCAAGTTCTACGGGAACCCGATATACAGGATCACAGTCACCTGCCGGAACTACATCTTGGCAAGAGTTTTCGAACGAGCACGACTGTGTTCGGACTTGCGCGATGACGCGGCAGCGGATGGCGCGATCGTTTCGTCTTTGCAGGCCCAACTCGTGGAGGAGCGCCGGGAGTCGGCGACGATGCAGCGACGGGTTACGGTGGCTGGAATACTGGCTGTCGGAGATGTCCTGACCGGTGTGCCGGGCGCGTTACGTTGTGGTGCGGGTGCCTTGGCGATTTCTGGCGGCCCGATAGAGACTGTCGTCGGAGAAAGGACGGCTGCACCTCTCGGTGCGGTTAGCGGCATGAGCTATGCCGCGGCCCTCGGCTCCGGAACGAGGCCGGGAGCTAAAGGGCCTTCTCGGAGCGGCCCCGCCGGACCTCAGGGGACCGTGGCGCAAGGAGCGGGCCTTCGACAAGACTACGTGGCCTCTCTCACGCCGGTCAGGAGTACGAACGCCCAGGCGAGAGAAGTGGCGAGGGTCCTGAAATCTAACATCAACCTGGTGGCAAAAGGAATCAGACACGTCACACTGCGGCATACGAGGTATGGCGTCACCGTTTTCTCACACAAGAGACAGTCGCTATTAAACATACAAAACGTCATCGAACAAAACACTATAACACGCAACGTCATTACAGTCCGCGTCCCAGATAAGCGTAACCGGCACGTCCGATTTTAGGGCGCAGATCCAGAAATAGGCACACAGGACTTCATCCGCCTCCTTAGCGAGCATAATCCGGACCTGCAACTCGACGAGGAAACGTGCAGAGTTAGGATTTCTTTCCGGGAACGTGCACGGACAATGGGACATGTAGTGGAGGTGGACCCAGAGGCTTTTAAACGCATAATGTCGTCCTCGCGCATTTCCATCGGATGGACGATCGTCAGGGCGCGGAAGGCGCGCACGTACCCACGTGTACGTTTTGCGCATCACATGGGCATGGTAGGAGTTCGTGTCCCGTATGAAACGACGCCGCGAGGGCGACATGCATGCGCTGTGCTACGGAGGGTCACACGGGCAGAGAGTGCACGGTGAGGGAGGGGTACGTGGCGGTAAAGTGTGCCGCCTGCCACCGGGCAGGACAGTCGTCTGCCGGTCACCCGGCGAGACATCTGCAGTGCCCATTACTACTGGAAAAGGTGGCAAGGTTGAGAGCCCCCACCAATTATCAACGTTTCTAGAACTAGGTAAGTTGCAAAACTGAGCGATGTGTCGCGGCGCCGCCGCTGCCAGCGACAAATGTGGCGCTGCTTTCGCATCCGGATTCACTCACTGCATGCTTGCTCATGTCACTCCCGTAACCTCCGTCGGCTCTGCATGTTGCAGTGCGTCTTTATCCGTGGAGGCTTTTTTCTGCGTGCACAGTTTTATGCTTCAGCGCGCCTTGTTCTGCTTTGTATGTGTTGCGTGTTTTCATCATGCCCAGATGTTGCGTTCTCGGTTATAGAGTAGCTACAGGAAATGAGAGACCCCACAACATTTCTTTTGTACCCACGTGTACCTGAGCAGCGAGAGGTATCGGACCACGCTATTCCTCGTGCGGATAAGAAACTTCCCAGCACCTCACGTGTGTGTGATATGCTCTTTCATGAGAAGGACATCCTGAAGACTTTCAGTCACGTCATATGATAAAAACGTACAAATCGCAAGAGGCAAGTGGGACCTCGTCGAAGGATGCGTTTCACGAATATTCCCGAATTTGCCCGCTTACTTTTGTTGCGGGGCCCGTGACGAAGAAGCGAAAGCTGCCCGATAGGAGTGGGGTCTTTTCCAGAATATCATCAGGGAAAAAGAATAGACCATCTCCGAGCACTGAGCTCGAAGACAGTGAAATAAGTACCGACATGCCGTCAACTATAGTGGCGTCATTTCGCTTAAAGACATAGATAACGTTTGTTTGCATGCTGGCGGAAAGTTGTTGAGGATGGCGAGACAAGATGTCTTGTGGTGTTTCTAGGGCTCAAACAAAAAAGCGCTATTTGTGGAGAAATGCGTTTTCGTCGCAGAAGACATGACAGTCACCATTAGCAGCCGTCACAATCGCTTAGCCAAGTCGCCTGGCAATGCAGATACCATCACCCTATGGGCCGAACTTCTGGAACACATAGAAAAGCTGCAAGTGTGTTCATGTTGTCCAAATGCGTCAGCAGGCAGACTCATGAGTAATGACTACGAAGTGCTCACCGATACCCCAAAGTGTGGTCTCTGCTCAAAACTTTGGCTGCAGCTGTGTTAAACGGATTCATTAGAGGAACTCCATAAGAAGCAGAGGAAAGACATACTCAAGAAAATGGCCGCACGCGTAGCTTTTCCACGGTCTAAGTTGCTAAAGAATGTGACTGACATGAAAAAAACGCTCACTACCTAACCAGACAAAAGCCACGAGATTGCGCCACATATTTGTAACTTATTTTCAAGACCGAAAAACTCAGCCACAAATAAGGATGCCAGACACTGCAATTGGGTTTCTCGCGTCTAGAAATCTATTGCGAACGTACACTAGCTAGCAACTAACCGACAACTCGTATATATATCAAGCATTGTTTATTGTGGGCAGTTCAGAAAACCATAACTATACTGTATTTGCCTTACACCACTTAATATTACGCAGTATTAGGTTTCTGTGGCAGCTTAAGAAATCTCGATAATATACTGTTGGCAAAGCTCTTGCAGAACGGCAGCCACGGCGTCTTGCCACGACGACTACGCATTTTCATCTGCTAGTGGAAGCTTGTTGCGCCGCCAGCACCACCAAACCGGAAGCTGTCCCGGCGCCGTGTGACGAGTAGTCTGATACGGGGAGTTTTGCAACTTAGTCTAATAACGTTGCCAATTATGGCTGGAACTAATAACGCACCACAACTCCGGGGCGATTCAAAGGGGGAGGCTACAAGTCGCATTTGTCCAGATCAATCTCGATCACGCGAGCTTGCCGACCGGCCCCTTGTGCGAGCGTATCGTCGTGGGGTAGTTGAGCCTAGCCGCAGTTTTGAATTCATTTCGAACTTCAAAGAGGATACCGCACCTTCTGGCTGGGTTCGGGGTGGTCGCCTTGGATGATTATCCGGGCGCAGCAATACTCTATAGGGAGCCACCGTTCAACATCTGCCCCATCACAGTAACAAAACTGGTGGTAGCAGTATATTGTCAAGCCCGCGAATTCGATTTCTTGTTGGTATCGGCGTATGCTCTACCCCAAAGGTCAATGGATCCTACCCTACAGGCGATGGAGGAAACGCTTTTGAAGGTCAGGACTCCCAATGTAGTGGTATCTGGGGAGTTCAACGCAAAACACCTAGCGTGGGAGCCGAACGCCGGTGATGAGAAAGGAGCGCGCCTGCTGGAGTTCGCTGCGGCCAACGAGCTAATCGTACTCAATGAGCCACAATCACGGCCCACGTACGAGACCCCATACGTGGCCAGCTGGATAGACGTAACGTTGGCCACATCTACCGCCGTGCAGTCCGGATTACAGTGGGAGGTATGGGAAGACCTAACCCACTCGGAACACCGATACATCGAAATCAAAAGTGGAGGAAGCGAAGTTCGGCCTGGGAAACGGTTGAGGCGTTTTGCTCAGGCCGAACTACTCGGGGCACTCGCAAGGGACGCTTGGTTTGACCAAGTGTTAGGGGCTGACATAGCGTCAACGATAACGCTGGACTTTGTAATGGAAGCATTTTATAAAATCTTCTAAGGCCACCAACAAAAACAACTGCGTCCAGTCAAATCTAGAGCCAGCAAATCTTGGTGGACGCCGCAATTGACAGAAGGAAGGAAACGGGTTAACGCAATGTGGCGGAGGTTTCAGCGGTTCCGAGACAATTAGCTAAGAGCATGGTATACATACTGTAGTGAATAGGAATGCCCATTACTGCAGGGGCGTCGACACGTTGGCGCGAGGTGCGATCTAAGGCTGTCTGGTTGTGGCTGCGACGCTGCCGGTATACTCGGCCTGCTCTTGCTGCTTTTGTACCGACGCTGCTACCGCTTTTGACCTTGCATTTACATTTTATTTTGGTGGAGAGTGCTGCGGTCTTCCCCAGTTCTGGAACGGCGTAGCCGAAAGCTGCCGTCCATCATGCCTGACGACGCTGTCTTCACACACCCGCCGGCTTCGCCACGCAGGAGCTGTCCCGGTGCCCATCTCTTGCGAGCACCACACATCTTTAGCGACACCGATGAGAAAGACGTTGAGGATTGGCTGGAATCTTATGAACGAGCCAGTGCTACTAACAAATTGGACGATCCCCCATAGCTTGGTACCGTGATGTTTTATTTAATGGATGTTGCCAAGCTACGGTGCAGGAGTCTTGAGGTTGATATCCCCACTTGGACGACCTTCAAAGCCTGCATCGCAGATGTTTTTGGACGCCCTGGTGTGCGCAACCTTCACGCAGAACAACGTCTTACTAAGCCGGTCCCAACAAACTGGTGAGACATTCACTAGCTACATCGAGGACATCCTCGACTTCTGCCGGCGTGTCGACCCGACGGTGGCGGAAACTGACAAGGTACGACGCATTATGAAAGGCATTTCTGACGACACCTTTCAAATGCTGCTCTCGAAGAACCCTGTCACTGTCTCTGAGCTCATCTATTTGTGTCGGAGTTTCGACGAGCTCCGACGACAGCGTCTTCTCCCGCGACGCCCTAACGTCGCGGATGACACATTCTCAAGCCTAACCACCACCTCTGATCTTGAGTCCCTGCTATAGAAGCTCAAGGAGTTTGTTCGTGCTGAAGTCGCTCGTCAGCTATCGCTGCTATCTGCAGTCGGCCAACCACAGTCACATCTTCCAGCAAACTTTCGCCAGGGCCATCCAGGGGCAAGTTTGCGCGGCTCTGCCATCTGCCCGTGACACTTCACCGTTGCCGACCCCGTTGTCTGTGCCGAGGTAAATGCACCTCTAAGCTATGCTGAAGTGGCCGCTCGATCACCTCTTCAGACTTTTACGTAACTGCCATCATCCATGCCACCGCGACATACTCCTCAGTCCGCTCAGCCAAGATCCCTCCAGAGTAGTGGACAATGGCGTACAGCCGACAATCGGCCAATATGCTCTGCCTGTGGCCTAGCTGGCCACATAGCACGATACTGCCATTGACGCGTCCCTGTCGACCACCAGAGCTACCACGAGAGCTTCAAACCTGCCCAATATGTGCCACCGTGCCCTTCGTTAGCAGGCTCTCAGCCCTCTGACCAGATGTCATCGTACGCCGACCACCGCCCTCCTGTTAACCGTCGCTCGCCATCACCTCAACGCCACTCGCCATCCCTGATGCGTCGTCGTCCTTCATCGCCGGAGCAGGAAAACTGATTGCCACAGTTCCAGAGGCAGGAACTACGTCGCCCGAGAAAAGACCAAGGCCTCTCTCTTCCCCAACGAATGCTCTCGACGCATACGTGGACGGCGTCGCTGTACTCGTTTTGTCGACACTGGTGCCGCAGTTTCAGTGATCAGTGCCAGACTCTGCCGCTTGTTAAAAAAGTTATGACGCAATTAGCAAGTATATCACTTCGTACAGCCAGCGCAGAGCACGTCTAGCCAGCCGCTGCTTGTACTGCTCGCATCGCGATTGATGGCTTCATCTATGTCGTCGAATTACAAGTTTTGGATTCCTGCTCCCATGACCTGATTTTGGGTTCGGACTTTCTCTCCGCTAATAAGGCCGGCATCGACTCCTCTCGCGCTGAGGTAGAATTTGAAGTGTTTGGCAACGCTCCGTGAAATGATGCTCTTGAAACCGGAGACAAACTATTTGTTGCTAAAGACGTAAACATACCGCCGCACTCTTTCGCCCTCACCATGGTATCTTGCAACTCGCTCGCCGAGTCGAGTGCCCTTTTCACGCCATCTGCCATTTTCGTTTGCCGCAAGTGTTCGCCGCTACCTTATGCCGTTCTAGAACTTCATGACGGCGTCAGCAGGCTGCTCATCTTGAACCTTTTGACATGTCCTGTAACACTACTTCGGGGTGAGTGCGTCGGGTGGGTATACAGTCTCGACCCTTCTGCAATTATCGATATGTCGACTGGTCCGTCCGCCAAACACGAAATCACCGGAGTGACTTGTGCCTCTTCGCAGCAGACTACTAGGCCTGACACACTCAGCAGCTCCATCGCCGACACGTTAACAATTTCGCAACGTGCTCAGCTTTTACGACTGCTGGAGAAGTTCCATTCTTCCTTTGACTGCCAGCATACTCCCCTCGGCCGCACGTCCGCTGTGTGTCACCGCATCAAGGCGGGTACCAATGCGCCATTGCGTCAAAGACCCTATCGCGTGTCCGCAGCCGATCGCCAGGTTATCGATAACCAAGTAGCTGACCTGCTCAATCGTGGCGTCATCCAGCTTTCAAATAGCCCCTGGACATCTCCAGTCGTTCTCGTTAGGAAGAAGGACGGGTCACTTCGCTTCTGTGTTGACTATCGTCGTCGTAACAAAATAACTCGAAAGGACGTTTACCCCTTACGAGAATCGACGATGCCCTTGACTGCCTCCAAGGTGTGGAGTACTTCTCTTCTATTTACCTATGAAGTGGCTGCTGGCAAGTCCCTCTGGCACCTGAAGATCAGCCTAAGACGGCTTTTGTCACAACTGATGGCCTTTACGAATTCTGTGTCATGCCTTTTGGTCTTTGCAACGCGCCCGCAACATTCGAGTGGATGATGGACAATCTTTCGCGTGGCCTGAGGTATAAATGTGAAAAAGATGCTTGTGCTACTTCGATGACGTAGTTATAATTTCAACAGAATTTCCAACGCATCTCCGCAGGCTAGATGAAGTACTGCACTGCTTAACTGACGCCGGCCTTCAGCTCAACCTGAAGAAATGCCGCTTCGGCGCAAACAAGCTCACCATCCTCGGCCATGTTGTCTCTAAAGACGGCATTCTTCCTGACACCGCCAAGCTTCGGGCAGTTGCATAGTTCCCTAAACCAGCGTCTCTGAAGGATCCGCGCAGCTTTCTTGGCCTCTGCTCCTATTTCCGCCGCTTTATTCGGAATTTTGCGATAATCACCGCCCCCTTGACTGAAATTCTGCGCAGTAACTCGCAAAACTACGCTTGGCCCGCCTGTGACAATGCTTTTGAAAAGTTGCGCCGCATGTTAACCTCGCTGCCAATCTCGCGTCACTTTAACCCGACTGCTCCGACTGAGGTACACACCGATTCCAGCAGTGTTGGACTCGGCGCTGTGCTCGCGCAGCGCAAATCGGGATTCGAGGAGTACGTAGTCGCATACGCAAGCCGTACCCTCACCAAAGCGGAGAAGAACTATTACGTGACAGAGGAGTGTCTGGCAATTATACGGGCTCTAGGTATATTTAGACCGTACCATATGGTCATCCCTTCGACGTAGTCACTGATCACCATGCGCTTTGCTGGTTATCCACATTGAAAGACTCCTCCAGCTGTTTAGCTCGCCGGGCTTTGCGGTTGCAAGAGTTCGACATGCGTGTTATCTACAGGTCTGGCCGACGTCACACTGATGCCGACGCCCTATCACGTTCACCTGTGTCCTCCGAAAACTCGGCATGTCTATCTGCCGTGGACGAAATGGTTGCTTTTCTAGAAAACTGCGACATGGCATCTGAGCAAAGTAAGGATGACTGGATCAGCACTCTTCTGTGATTCCTTTCGGACCCGTCGACTTCTCCATCTTCTCGAACGTTGCGCCGTCAAGCGGCTCACTTGGAGGTCCGATATAGCCTCCTTTATCGCAGGAATTACAAGTCCAACGGCCGAAAGTGGTTACTCGATCATCATACCTCGTCATCTTCGTGCTGCAATATGTTCAGGTTTCCACACTGACCCTCAGTGCGCACATGCGGGCGTCTTCAAAACATACGCTTGGCTTTCCTCCCGGTTTTATTTGCGAGGCATGTACACCTTTGTGCGCAAATACATTCAGTCATACCCTATGTGCCAACGACGCAAAGCTCTCCTTCATCACGCCTCTGATCCGATCCAGCCAATTTCTTGCCCAGCCAGGCCTTTAGACCGCATTGGAATCTATCTGTATGAGCCGCTACCATTCACGGCTTCCGGAAACCGTTGGATCGTTGTCGCTGTCGACTACTTGACGTGATACGCAGAAACAGCCGCTTTGCCTGCTGCCACAACACGCGACGTATCATCTTTTCTCCTGCGGAACTTAATTCTGCATCACGGCGCATCACATGAACTTCTCAGCGACAGAGGACGTGTAATCCTCTCTGAAGTCGTCAACGCATTCGTTGCCGAATGCCGTATCATTCACCGGACTTCCACCGCCTACCAGCCGCAGACTAATGGATTGACGGAAAGATTCAACCATACCTTAGGGGACATGCTATCTAAGTATGTTGCCTCAGACCACTCCAATTGGGACCTCATTCTGCCTTTTGTGACGTGCGCATGACGTACACTGCTCCACAGGCGACGACGGGCTTTTCGCCATTTTTACTGTTATATGGCCGAGAGTCTTTCACCACACCAGATACTATTCTACCCTACCACCCTGATTTCTCCGAGTCTACGCCTATCTCTAAAGCTGCCCGCCACGCCGAGGAATGCCGTAAGCTCGCCCAGTCGTTTACAACCATCGACCAATGGAGACAAAAATCTCGACGTGACGATAACCAGCCGTACTCTAACTTTGTTCCGGACACTCTAGTGTGACTTTGGGTTCCCGCTGTCCCTACAGGCCTTTCTTCGAAGCTTGTTTCAAAATACCAACGACCCTACCGCATTGTCTCGCAGACTTCACCTGTTCACTACATCGTTGAACCCGTTACGCCATCCACAGACCAGCGCTTTCGGGGTCGTGAAACCATTCACCTATAACGGTTGAAACCTTACTACGATCCGCTCATACTCTGTTCTCCGTGCGTCACCAGGAAGGCTCCTTTTCCGACGGAGGACGAAATGTAGTGAAGAGGAATGCCCACTACTGCAGCGACATCTACACGTTGGCGAGAGGCGCGTGCTAAGGCTGCCTGGTTGCTGCTGCGACGCTGCCCGTATACTCAGCCTGCTCTCGCTGCTTCTGTAACGAAGCTGCTACCGCTTTTGACCTAGCATTTACATTATAATATGAATAGTCCAAGGCGTTGGTGATGTTCCGGGCCCGAATAAGAGAGGCCAAGGACCGGTACGAGGCCGAATGTAACTCGGCGTGTTCGAGGCGTAGCGTTTCTTCGGCACCTTAAAGGGAGGCTTGCGGCCGCACGAGAAGCCAAAAATTCTTGCCACACTTGGAGGGCCCGGACGGAATTCTCGCGAACTCGCACTTGGAGTCAGCCGCCCTGCTCCTTCGTACGCAGGTGGCCGTAGACGACCCCGATACCGATCTGCCAGCGCATGTCGCGACAAGAGATTTGGCGCCAGCCCCGTATCAGTCTAGGCTATAGGACGTACCGTTCACTGAAGGGGAAGTGAAGGAAGTGATAGGTTAACTATATATCACCGAGGTCGGCGCCCGGTTCCGGCGGCAATACGCCCGGCATAGTCAAGGGCCTATACGAACTAGGGCCAGAGCTTGTAATGTTCATCCTTAACGCGGCACTGAGGCTTGGTCCTTTCCCTAGGTGTTGGAGACGCGGCCGAATAACGTTTATATCGAAACCTAACGACCCCCGCAGTGTACGACCTCGTACAGACGAATATGTGTAAACTCCGTATTTGGGAAGTCGTGGAAAGGCTCCTCAATGGGCGATTATATAGCTTCTTGTGGCGGAATGGTCACGGACACGCCCAGCAGTACGGGTTTACACACGCCAAAAGTGCAGTACTGGCACTACACAACCTAAAGACGAGGCTTTTACAACTGCGGGCGTCGAAGATTCCGGCCATACTGATGAGCCTCGACTTCCAAGGGGCGTTCGACAGTGTATGGCACCGTCAGGTGCTCCGCTTCCTTCGAGAACGAGGTGTCCCGGTGAACCTATATCACAAGCTCCGATCGTTTCTAACGGACAGATTGGTAGTACTTCGAACTGAGACTGGGGAAGTGGAGGCACGGCCTACCCTGGGGAGCCCGCAGGGATTGCCCCTGTCGCCTCTGTTATGGAACGTCATATTCCAAGAACTGCTATGTTTGCCGTTGCCGAAAGGCATAACCACACAGGCATATGCAGATGACACTTTAATCATCATCCCCGGCGAATCCAAGAAAAAACTTGAAGAGCTCGGATCTGAAGTACTCAGAAAAGTACTCGAATGGGGGCGAGTCAGGAAGGTACTGGTAAATAAAGATAAGACCTTCGCGTATTGCTTGTGCACGGACAAGGCGGACTTGGGACCAAAATTCATTTGACCGTGAGAGCGCAAAAAGAGGACAAAGCCCTCGCATTCAAGGAGTCAGTGCGGATCCTGGGCGTCACGTTTGACAGACGTCTTTAGCTTTTTCTACAGGCCGATGCCCTGCGGGTTAGGGTGAAAACACTTCGGACGTGTGTAAACATCCTAGCCAGATTGCAGGGTGAACGACTGCGTCCCGACCAAAAGAAGACGCTATATCGAAATGTCATTCTCCCGGCAGTCGCATGCGCGTCACCGATATGGTGGGACGAAGTATGCCCGGACTGCAGGTTGAAATCTAGAATGGTCTCTATACAACAATCAATTCTTCTGCACTTGTCCGAGGCTTTCCACACGACCAGGACGGCCGCGTTACAAGTCATATTGCAAGCTCCACCTATCGTACTGGAACAAGATCGTTTGAATGTAGAGTTCCGCTTGTTCGCCCTTCGAAATACCGTCCGATACGGAGACCTGATTGTACGACCGGAAGACGTAATGTACCCAGTCGATCGGCTAGCGATCCATCCAGCCGAGCAGACTTATTTTCCCCGTCGGTGTTTGACGGCAAGGGAGGCAACGTGATGGCAGGGCGTCGAGCACTACACGTATATACGGATGGATGCTATGCAGAGGGATTGGTGGGGGCAGCATGTGTTCTTTTCGGCAGGGCGAACCGTGTGGAGGCAGTGGGCTGATTCGCTGTGTCGGGAGCCACGATCGCGTTCTGCGCAGAAGCCGTGGCCCTCGCAGAAGCGTTAACATGGTTGAAAGATCACCCCACTGGCCAACACATATATGTTTACCCGGATCGTCTCTCACTACTGCACGCGTTGGCCTCCATAACTAACGCCGATCCCCGAGTAGCGGAAATGCAGAGCGCGATTAAGCGTGTAGAGTCGACATCGAACATAGAGCTTTGTCACGTTCCGGGACACCGTGGGGTTTTAGGCAATGAAGTCGCCGACTTCATCGCCTCCCGCGCCGCAACACGTGGTTTAGCACAAAAGAGCAAGTGGTCCTCGCAAACCGTTCGAGCCAAGTTTAACACAGAACTTAGAAAACGCTGGGCCTCTGAGTGGTCGTCGGAAAACAGTGATACCGAACTCTATAAGGGCGTGCTAGATTGGCACAACTGCCGGCGTATTTTCCACCAAACAAGGCGTTAGTCACACTGCTCACGGGCCACGGGCGGTTTCACACATACTTCCACCGATTTAACCAGTTGAGCGAGCCCAGGTGTTTCTGTGGGAGCATGTGTGAGGGCATCGAACATTACCTGGCGGAATTCTCCGATACAAAAGTCATCGTTGAAACACTACATCCCCGGGTAACCGCGGACAGCTCGAGCTACCCAAGTGTTTCACAACAGGCGTGTAATCGTGCTCTGCTGATACGATTAGTGCAACACATAAATGATTTGATCCCGGACATCTCGCGATAACGTGTGGTCTTGCCCTCGGCCTTTGTCATGGCGGACACTGAAATAGAAATATCATTCACAATCACAAACACACCACAACAAACGGCAGATGGCGCGTGCTGCAGGATGCATGCATCGCGTCCCCCTGTCATGCCTGCACGGGAGAGGTCTTGTACCTCGGGGACGTGGGGGCAGTATCTTTGCTGGCGCGCGCCTGGTACGTTAGCGTAACATGAAATAAATAACAAAACGGTGACGCCCCTCTCCAACAAAGACCTCTTGCAAACGAGTCGACCATCCGGTAAGTGTCTCAGAAAAAAACGAAGTACGGCATCTGCTCTCGAAGATCAAGAAAGCTTGATCGAACAGAGTGTACAGCGGACAAGCTGAAGACAAAGAAGTGCACCGACAGTTCTGGGAGCTTGCGAGTCGAACACACATGGGGAAAGGCGTATGGCCCGGCGGAACGGGACACTATTTCCTACAGAGTGTGGCTGGACATTGTGTGCCGCGACCAAGATGTGCGTTTTTATCTTTTTTTTCTTTTTTGGGTGGACATTCAGTAATAAGAGTTACGAGTGGCAGCTAAGGGCTGTGGCAAATGTTGATGTGATGTTGAGAGGCATTTCTGTATTCTTCTTTTTTTTCTCCCGTCTTAAGTTGCTCCACAAGCAAGAACTGTTGAGGCTCGCCATGACCTGTGGTCCATGACCTGCTCAGGGCCGTTATTGGGAACAGTTTTATTTGTTTATTTTTCACTTTTCCTATTTATTTTCAAATTTATTTTCCACATTGATTTCACAACTGAGCACGGCCCATACGTCTCTGGCCTTTATTACTATAATAAAAAATAGCGGAGTCTCTGTGCTCAGTGAGCCCTTAGGACCGCCAATGGCGTTACTGTCTACCCACAATTTTATTTAATTTTTTGGCTTTTTCACAAAATATTGCGCTTTGGGTATTATAAGAAAACCCCTGTTCATTTATCTTGATTGGCTTAAGCCTTGTATGCTTTTGCAGGAACAGGTTCTCCTACAACTTTATTTTTTGCTTTCTTTTTACCAAAAGATGGGAATGAAGTTTACCGGGGCGAGCCGACTCGCGCTTGTGCCTGTTCAGCGTTCGTTCCGCTCCTCGTTTTTTTCCCAAAAAAACGTTAGTTATTTTCATTTTACGTTCCCAAATCTTATTATTCCTTTTTTTAACACATACAGACTTATTTCGACGCTTTCGACGTTTTCGTTGGCGATAATGGCCGGCAATGGGTATGTGCCATCATTAAGCCTATATCGGCTTTTCGGCACATATATCCGAGGCGGGTCTAAGCATTTAGGGGGCAACCCCTCAAACAACAGATTCAGGTACACATCGCGTAGTGTCGCCCGACTTCGCGTCACACGATACTTGTGATACATTTATCGTTGCACAGGAAGATGCGTCTCGAACGATTCCTTGCGTCGGCAGGGTCCCTACTGGGGTGTCGCCGTCGCAAGGCTCGATTGATCCGGTTTTAGCTGCGCTATAGACAAAGATCACGACACATCAGCGCAGAATTGAAGAAATTTTATTCCAAGACTGCTCAAAAACCTCGAACAATAAGAGAGAATTATTATTCACCGAACGAAATGACATTGTAAACGCTTATGCAGAATTTTAGGCTTCTGCAGCATGGAGAGATCGAGTCGTTCATGAACTAAGATGACAATTAAGAAGCTCGCCGTGAGTCGGTGGAACTGCGACTTCGAGTGGCACTTGTGGGCACAACCGGTCCTGGCCGTTCCTTCGCAGACGTCCTGGCCGGTCGTCGTGACGGCGATGGTCCGGCGCCAACGCTGTCGGGGCCGCCGGGTTTGCGAAGGCCCCCTCAAAGTTTAGACAATCCAGAAGGGTTGCGAGGCCACCCGGCACCAGTTACAACACATGTAGCCTTTTTAACACCGGTAAGTGAGACAAAGGACGTCCTCCTAATTTTTAAAAACCAACATTAACCCTGGAGAGGCCGGTGTTACTGTATTATTACTGTATTAGCTCCTAATCGTAATTCTCTCGACAATTTAAAAACGGCAGTTGAAAACACCCATGTCACGCAATCAGCCCTTGTTGTAAGAATTCCGGAAAAAAGAAAACCACATGTGAAACTGATAGGAGTGGATTCAGAAATATCGTCCACAAGACTTATACAAGAAATTAACGACCAAAATCAGAATATCAATCTAATTTAGAAACATCTTTAGCAAAAACATATTTCTACGTGGGAGACGGAAATAATTCATTCATTATCAAATTGGCTCCACAAGATTTTAGAGAAATAATAAACCAACAGAGATTATGTATTGGATGGACATCGGTACGTGTGGTTGAGGACGTACACGTTTCCTAGTGTACGTACTGCGCCACCTACGGCCACACGCACCGATTTTGTCCAGACCGGGAACATCCGGACAAATCAAATAGCACAAGTTGCGCGCAATTGCATTCTGCTGAGGTATGTAATTTAAAATTATCAGAGAGTCCCATGTAGACGACAGGGACGAGACGCAGTCGGACATCCTGCAGGCCATGTGACCTGCCCTGTCCTAGAGGACCGCGTTGCACGACTGCGCGCAAGAACAGACTATGGATAAAAACTGTTTTTTCTATTGCCGCACCCGAAGCAAGCCTTTGGTGCGCAGCAGAGTAACCGGTTTTTTAAGTATAAAGGGCACGGGCTGGCGCGAAGGCGTTGCGCCAGCTCGTGCACATTTCTACCATTTCATCATTTTTATTCCGTTTTCAAATACGCCATTTTAAAATCAAACTCGGTTTCTTTTCTTACTTTTTTAATTTCTCTTTCTCATAACACTAATATTCATTTCCATTCATATGCAATAATCATATTTCACACATTTAGAAACATGTATGCCGAAATTTCATTGGACAACTTAAATCCAACTATTAACTACCGATGTAATAACTTGCATTCCAAAAATAAAATTCTTCACCTAATTAAGCACATTATAAGTAATGTTTTCTTTCCTCTACCTACTGATAAATACGCAAACGAAACAAACAATTTAGGCACAGAGATGGTTGAGAAACATGCCTGTTGTCGTACATCATTACTACGTATTGACAGATGGCGTTGTCGTTCCCCTTTAATGACTCAATTAAATTTAGAAAGTCACTGTCTTACATACCCACTACTTCAGCTTACATCTCGGCACATACGCGATCGACCACAAATTTCCATGACTAATCGGGCACATACCCAATTGGTATTCGAATACTGTAAAAAATTGATTATACAATAAATCCTAAATTCATTCAAACTAACTTGGATAATTCAGAATCGGCCACTCAAGGATTGATTTTTACATAATGAAAAAAAATTTCTAAAGATATCGCCATTGCATGTGATCCACACACGTGAAGAGGCAAAATACCCAGATTTTTAAAAACATATTTTAAATTTGCCGAGTCTAAAGACCATAAAGTTATAATAATTGAACCTTCTATAAAATTCGATCTATTTCCGATTTTTATACATACTCATGTTATTGCAATTCGTGTAACATCGCCACCTATTGATTTCCTCTTGATAGGTGTTTACGCTCCCCCACATAATGACATAAACCAACCTTTCGATTTAGTTTCAAATTGTATCAACTAGACACATGTAGAAACAATAATATTACAGGAGATTTTAATGCCAAAGTTCATCGTTAGGGCGTTCAACACCTGATTTAGGAGGAAACGCACTTGTGCATTTACTTATTCAGCACTCTCTATCAGTAATGAACACCCCGGATTCTTGAGACATTATATGCACAAAGTTGGATAGCCGTAACTGTGGCAACCTCTCAATTGGTATCAAAAGGATATGAATGGGAAATAATAGACGCGTACATGTTCAGTGACCATCGCCTATTATTTTATTCGTTTCCAGAAAAACCAGTGGGTAAGGAAAAGAAACTAACATTAAGAGGAAAAGAAAACATTACACAATCGCTCGAGAATAACTCGTGGTTTGATAAGGTCATTCGAGCAGATCGGCAGTCTAGATCTGCTCTGGACCTAATATTAACCGAATATTATGACATTTACGATACTCTTGTTAAAAGGAACATGAGTACCTACAAATCGGGAACTCATCAAGTAAACACCTGGTGGACCACAGACCTAGAAAAAGAACGCATAGAAGTACGTAAATTCCGTCGAGCGTACCACCACGCACGGAAACCGGATATGAGAAAAAGCTTGAGGCGGTCTTTTTCGGCCGCCCGAACTACATACAGAAATAACATAAGAAAGGCACAGCAGGCCTCGTTAAAACATTTTTGCACAAACTGCACAACACTGTCTGTTTTCGGCAAACCATTCAGGACTGCGTTAAATAAGCTACACTCTCCTGTCCAATTGTCATAACTAAAAAACCAGACGGAATATTCACACAAAGTGTAATAGAGTCTGCGTATTTGCTACTGAAAACACATATATGCGAAGATGACAACTCTACAGACGAAACCTTTCATAAAGACATCCGTACTATAGCGTCGGAAAGAGCTGTATCGGACCTGAAAGATCGCCCCTTTACAATCCAAGAAATTAAAACAGCTATAGCACAATGGAAAACCAATTCGGCTTTCGGCCTTGAAGGGCTCACTTTAACGAAAATTCGATCACTTTTCGACAATCATCCTAAATTTTTTTTCAATTTACTTACAATTCAGCCTTGAGATTAGGACATTGATAATTGATTTGTTGAGTTTAACGTCCTAAAACCACCATATGATTATGAGAGACGCCTTAGTGGAGGGCTCCGAAAATTTCGACCACCTGGGGTTCTTTAACGTGCACTCAAATCTGAGCACACGGGCCTACAACATTTCTGGCTCCATCGTAAATGCAGCCGCCCCAGCCGGGATTCAATCCCGCGACCTGCAGGTCAGCGGCCGAGTACCTTAGCCTTTAGACCACCGCGGCGGGGCGAGATTATGACATTTTTAAACGCAATAGAAATCTGGCAAAATTATCTTTATTCCTAAGTCCGGTCGTGATCCACAGGATCCCTCCTCTTATAGACCGATTCTCATAAATTGAATATTCGGCAGAATTTTAGAGCGCCTATTAAACTCGCGCATATATTATTTTTTACATCAGAACAACGTAATTCAAAACAATCAATTCGGCTTTACAAGTGGCAGGAGTGCCGTCATGGCCCTATACGGATTAAAACAAAAATTGAAACGCTTAAAAATGACAAAATACCCACTCTATTCATTTCCTTGGATTTCAAAGGGGCGTCCGACTCAGTCTGGCGTCCATTATTGTTGACGTTTCTACATCATCATAATATTCCACAAAACTTATTTTACTTACTAAGATCATTTTCAAGCGATAGAAAGGTAGTCTTTAAGACAAAAACTTCATACGCTCATAAAAAAACTGACACTTCGAAGCCCACAGGGCTCACCAATTAGTCTATTGTTGTAGAATTAATTCATTAATGAATTGCTACAAATGCAGCTTTCAAACCTTGCTTCAATTCAAGCATATGCTGATGGCACAGTACTTGTATTATCTGCAAACACTAAACCGATGTTAGAACAAAAAGTGGCTGACACCCTAAAAAAAGTCGAGACATGGGCAAAACATGCTAAAGCTACAATTAATGCCCTTAAATTAGAATACATAATATTCCCAAACGGTCATCCAGCTCTATAGACTACTTGATTTAATATCGCAATAAGTGATGGACGGTTACAAAAAAGAGATACATTACGTATATTAGGAGTCATAGTTGATTGAAGATTACGTTTTAAAAAACATGTAGACTATAATAGACAAAAACTAATAAATTTAGTACCCAAAATTTCAACTTACTTTCAAATTCATTACACAGGTACAGGAAAGCCTGCTAGATTAATATACAGGCAAGTGGTACTACCGTCCATTATTTATGCGGCACCGGTTTGGTGGAATGATCCACTCGATTCTTTACTCAAGGAAAATTAATTTCAGAACATCGTCTCCCGTTAATAGCAATAACGGGAGCATATAAAGCAACTAGAACTGCAGCACTACAAGTACTACTTAAACCACCTCCCATAGAATTAGAAATACAGCGAGTCTCTGCAGAATTCTCGTTGTTCATTTTAAAACAAGCAACATGTTACGGACCAAATTATTATATCCCTACGTCAATAGAATACATATGCGATGCTGGGAAAAAACACCCGGCGGAACGAGAATGCATACATAATTTTTACCCTTTAAACCGTGCCGAAATTCTATATTTCACAACAGAAAGAGCAATACACGTCTATACAAACGGTTCATATACGATAAGATGTGCTGGTGCTGCATTTGTCGTAGTTGGGCCTAAACAAAACGTCATAAAAATAAGCCGTTTTAGGATATTGGGTGCAAACAGTGCATGTTGTGCCGAGGCAATAGCCTTTCAGCAGGCCCTCATTTATCTGTCCACCATTCAAACACAACTGCCGATAAACAAATATTCAGAAAGTTTATCATTATTGACGGCAATTTCAAGTCGAAAGACGTCGAACGCAGGGATAGCACAGTATATTGAGGGCCTCTTAAGCTAAAAAAAGTATATGACAGTACATTTATATCATGTTCGTGGACACAGTAACGTTTATGGAAATGATTTGGCGGATTCTGCGGCTCAGTCAGCAACGACATATGGATTGATTCGTTACTCTAAAACGTCAATTAAATCAATTAGAACAAAATTTTACGACCAGATGTACCGATATTAGAATACAAATTGGATCCGAAACCATTCTGACACAGAACTATTCAAATGGGTCCCCAACTTAGAAAAGCTCCCCTGATAATTTCCACCACACAATTCTATAGTAAGAATACTAAGTGGACATGGAAGATTTCCGTCATACTTACACCGTTTTAATCGGGCACGGACATCTATGTGCCCCTGTGGCAATACCTGTTCTAATTTCCTTCATTATCTAAACAAATGTCCAATTACAGCACCCATCGCAGCCTCACTTTCCGAATCTATTAGATCAAAAATAACAATTCAGGAATTACCCAAACTATTGGCCAGAAAAAAGAATAGAGCAATAATAATTAGAATGTAAAGGATCATTGACCAAAAAACCCCCAATTATATCATACCACAAGCACAATTGGATGCCACATAACATTTAAAGGCATCCACAAAATAACGACGTATTTCCTTCAGAAAATATTGTATACCCCACCGCCTCAAACAAAATAAGAAACATATGTTTCGGCACAACTATTATATGGTAATCTACTAGTTATTCATGTGGTTACAGAGGCCAGCTACGTAGAGGTTCTGAAAAAAAAGGTTATGCAGAACCTGGGGAATCGTGGCGGGATCCTACTTTCACCCGTTTATATCACATCATCATCGTTTCCTTCATCATATAAGGAAAGAATTACATTCCCATGAAGTGTGGTAAATAAGGAAACTAATGTTTCCTTACAATATTATAAACAAACAACAAATAACAAGGGCCCACTAAAAAAATATCAGCCGTTTGGTGGCGTGGCGGCCACAAAGTCCAGCTACTAGGACGGGTTCAGAAAAATTGTCAGGACATCAACATCAAGTCCACAATTGAACCTAAGAACTCTGGCAAGTTCGATTCCTGCGACAGGGAAAGCAGCCGATATATGTGCGGCCAAATTGAAATGGAGCGTGTCATTTTGTAAACGCGCAAATGCTTTTATTACAACCATCTAATCCACCTGTACAATACGCAACAACTCAATACGAACGAGTACTTTAAGCAAAGCGTTATACTTCTAACATTCCTGAAAAAAAAACATACAAATTGCCGGACCCTATCTAGAAGCAGTATGGACTGATACAATTGTTTAACAATACGTTTATAAATTTTTGAAAGGGCCAACATCTAAAACACCAGCCGCTTGGTGGCGTGGCTGCCGCAAAGTCCAGCCATTCGGACAGGTTCAGAAAAAACTCTACCAACTGAACCTAAGAATGGTGTCTCATTCAAATGCCTGCGGCAGGGAAGGCGGCTGATGAGTGTGCGCCCCTACTCACATTTATACAACCATTTAGAGCATTTCAGTATGCTCTTAGCTTGCTCTTTATTTCGTATACAAGAGTGATGCCATACTAATGAAAACAAGATCGGGTAATAAATCGCACTTCATAAACACATACCTTGCGATTGTGATCTGACATAAGGAAGGAGCAAAATGATTAAAAATGTATACATCAACATAGTTCTTTCACAACTGGCTTATTGGTGGTGTAATATAATACATAAAATAACATTCCCTTATTATTTTCTTTCATTTTTCAATTTTTTCTTCTCTTTTCACAATTATTTTACGTTAACATTATATTCCTTTAATACGTTAGTTTTTTATTGAACCAATTTAAATTACATAACATATAAAAACATTATTCTACATAATATAGCATCATCATAAAACATTTCATCTACCTTAAGTTACCCTCATCAGTGGGGTGGAAAATAGGAAAAAAAAGCACAAAAAAACACTTGCTGCACGAATATTGCTGAGCGGGACACGGATTGCGGGCCGCTCCGTGCTTCTAAAACATGAGGTCTGGCATATGTTTTACAGATTCCAGACCTCATGCTTTGTATGCCACAAAAAATTTTTAAGACTTTTTACAGATAACATGGACATCTTCCTTCGATTTCTTCAGTCATCATGTACTCCTGCAAATCATCCAAGCCAGGCACACCATCCTTTTGGGCACAAGAGAAAAACCATCTTTTCAGAAATTTAAAGAACAGAAAATAAATGGCCTATGCTAGATCTTTCTGTGCTCGTTGAGCCGACGTTTTAGAACCTACATGCGTTACCATGCCCTAAATTTATTTTTTCCATTGGTGTTTAAAAAGCAAAACTAAACTTGCGCTTAGGGTACTCAATAAAACCATTTTCATTTATATTGAATTGGTTTTACGCCTGCTATTGCTGAACGTAGGAGCGGGCTAGTCACTACCTTTATTTTATTTTATTTTGCTGCTCGTGTGACGACAGAGTTTGAGACGTGGCAGTACATCTGTGAAACGGGAACGCAGGTGTCCTAACGAGAGGTCAGCGAGGAGTACGGTAGGACCGTACTCGGTGATGGGTCCCAGAAATGAGAAGAGAAGAAGAAGAAGAAGAATAAGATTTATTTGATCTTGACAACTTCAAGAAAGGTACAGGAGCTAAAGGCGAACAACGCCTGACAGGGGCCCCGGTACCCGTAACATGTTACAACATCATATTACATGGCATAATAGTAGTTCATTGGCAGTAAACAAAAATATAAAAAAATCGTTACACATTTGATATACAATGCGTTAGGAATACAAAGTCTTTCGCATTCGTACGTCCACATAGTTACTGTGCTATTTTTTTTTTTTTTTTAATAGACAGAGGCATAAGATAACAAAAGGAGTATTGATATCAGCACACAATCAAGCTCAATCAAACGCATGGAATGCAATAGTATACATAGATACATACACATACATCCATATATATATACATATATATATATACATACATATATACATACACATATATATACACATACACACATATATACATACACACATATATATACATACACACACACATACACACACATATATACACACATATATACACCTACATACACATATATACACACATATATATACACACATATACATACACATATATACACACACACATATATACACACATACACACACATATACCCACACACACATGTGTTGCAATAGTCATTCTCTCAAAGCCTGTGCAAGTAACAGTTCCTTCACCTTATTTTTAAATGCATTTCTAGTCGTGAAGAATTCAATATGACCTTCTAGCTTATTCAGGATCATTAGTACTTGGTGGCTGGTTGTTTGTGTACCATAGTTAGTCCTGGTTTTTAATGTTCGTCTTCTCTTCAGTCTCATGTCGTATGGGACTTCATTACTGCTGCTGTCGTCTAGATATAGTGCATTGGAATGTATATACTGCAGTAGTTTGAAGTCATAAACTTTGTTTGCTTGAAGCATTTGATATTTTAAAAATAACGGTGACGTGCTTAATTGGTACCATGGCCCCTGATAACTTTCATAAATGCGCAGTATCATTTTTTGTAGACGAATAATCCTATTGTAGTTGGTTTTTGTAGTGGTACCCCAGACCAGTATTCCGTAGCATAGTCTAGAGTAGAACAATGAATTATATAGGTTTTGCTTCAACCAGATAGGTATCAAGGGTGCAATTTTATACAAGCAGCCAACAGCTCGGGAGAGTTCAACGACTAAATTATTAACATGAACGTTCCACGAAAGATGCTCTTGGAACCAGACACCAAGAAACTTTTGCTCTTTAACCCTGGTTAACTCATGCCCTTGGAAAGTTAGAACTATTTCCCGGCTAAGTTGTTTGTTCAGAGCACGAAATATGACATAGTTTGTCTTTGCTATATTAAGCTGCAGTCTATTTTGGCCTAGCCAAGTCGAGAGCAACGCAAGGTACTCGTTGGCCTTAGTTTCCAAATCAGTTAAGTCTGTGGATTTAAAAAAAACATTAGTGTCATCGGCATACATAATAATTTCAGGAGAGTTTGCTATAGTTACAATATCGTTAATATAAACAAGAAATAAAAATGGCCCCAGTATGGACCCCTGAGGAACTCCTTGTGTTAGCATTAGTTTCGATGATTTTGCGTTTTGTATTTGCACAATTTGAGAACGGTGACTCAGATAGTTTTTAATGAGCTCTAATGCTACTCCCCGCACCCCATACCTAGATAGTTTGTCGTATAAAATATTATATTTTATGGAATCGAAAGCTTTCTTTAAATCTAGAAATAAACCAAGTGTGAAATTTTTGCTATCTATGTTCGTAAGTATACTATCTTTGATGTAGCACAATGCTTTTTCAGTTGATCTGTTTTTCCGAAAACCATATTGGCTATTAGAAAGAATTTTGTGTTTGTCAAAGAAAGAAACCAGTCTTTGGTTAATCACACTTTCAAATATTTTCGACATAATGGGGAGGACCGATATCGGTCGGTAATTTGATAAATTATTTCTAAGGCCACCTTTAAATATAGCTGTCACCCGTGCTACTTTGAGTTTTTGTGGAAAAACACCAGTTGACAACATGAGATTAACAATATGAGCAACTGCCTCCGAAATAAGGTGGGATACTTGTTTTAATTCTTTCGCACCAATCTCATCAATGCCTGGTGCGACATTACTTTTCAGTAGCCTTATTGATGCCTCCACTTCAGCAGGAGATGTTGGTTGTAAGAATATTGTGTGTTCTATCATAGGTGTATCCGGGATATTAGTATCACGGTCAATGTCATTTGGCTCTTCATAACAACCGGCATTTATGAAATGTGCATTTATTGAGTTAGCCAAATCTTCAGCATATATAGTTGTACCGTTTATAGTCATTTCTTTTATATCACTGCACTGTTCCATTCTATTAGTTAGAGCATTTACCATTTGCCATACCTTCTTTGGGTTATCGTAAATGCTCTCAAACTTTGCTGTGTAGTAATTTTTCTTGGCTTTTCTTAAATCAGCATTCAGAGTATTTCGAATTTTTTTGTATCTACAAAACACTTCAGGGTCCCGACAACTAATGAATTCGTGGTATAATTTATTCTTAGCCTTTATGCGTTGATATAGACCTTTGTTTATCCATGGTTTCCTATATTTTTTGTTTCGCTGCACCATGATTTTCTTGAGCGGAAATGCATTGTCAAAACATTTATGGATCATCTCGAAAAACATGTCATAGGCAGTGTTGGCGTCTGCCTGGTCTAATATAATGCTCCAGTCAAGTTCTTGGACTAAGTTTCTAAATACTTCGCGCGAGATGTCATTTAGGTTACGTCGAGAACACATTTGCTCTTGAGGCTTATTTTCATATAAAGTGGCCAGTAAAAATACCGGCAGGTGGTCACTAATATCGGAAGAGAAAACGCCCGTTTTTATGTAGTCTGTGCAAAGGTTTGTAATGCAGACGTCCAGTAACGTGGCACTGTGTGTTGTGATTCTAGTGGGTATATCTACGTAATTTTTACAGGCATACGTGTCCAACATGGTAGTGAATTCCCTAGAGTACGTGTGTGATGATTTCAGATCAATGTTTATGTCACCCATAATAACAAATTAACCCAAAGTGAAAGAATTATCACACAGTAGCGTCTCGAAGAAATGAAGAAAGTTTACTTCCTTTCCAAGAGGTGGCCTATACACAACCACTGCGAGCACCTTGCCAATGCGTAGAGCTAAGCACTCGACGTCATCATTTATGACGGAAAGGTGAGGCAACTTTTCACAAGTAAGCGTGTCTTTGAAGTATATAGCAACGCCCCCTCCCTTCTTAGCGCTGCGGCACAGGTGCTCAGAATGGTACCCAGATATATAGGGCACTTCATTTCCGTGAATCCAAGTTTCTGAGAACATTATCACGTCAAATGATACGGTACAAGAGTGAAGAAAATTGGTAATCGCGTCAACTTTGTTCTTAAGGCTTCTACTATTGATATGTAGAAGCGAAAAACGTTTTGCAGGAAGTGAGAATTCAGAATTGAAGGCATCAGTCGTGTAATAGTTTGTACCATGTTCTAGCTCAGGCATGGTGAAATGAGGGCAAAGATGTTAAAAAAGATGTTGCGCTAGGAAGTATGTCACTAGGCATTCAAAGCAGTATCAGCGCATATCTGAATAAGATCGGCCTGTGTGGCGATACGAACTACAGATGAGCCTTCATCCTTTCTAGCCAAAATTTTTCCGCTGTTCGTCCAGACGAATTTCCAGTTGGCAGCTTTCTTTTTTTGAATTGCGGCTGAAAGCAGTGCTTTATTAGCCTGTGTGAGATTCTCGTTTACGTAGATAGGCGTCTTCGCCTCACTTCCAAGCACTGAACTGTCTATCTTTTGTTTTCTGCATTTTGACAGAAACGCATTTCGTTTGCTTCGTCGCACAAAACGAGCGATAATGCTTTGCGCATTCTGCTTTGAGCTACGTACCCAGTGACACGTGTCGAGATCAGCTGCTTCTACAGCCTCACCCACGCTTTTCCCAATTTTTTGTATTGTAAGTACTGGATCATCTTCAGCTGGCACTCCCTTTATTTCTACATTATTGAGGCGCTGGTATTGCTCTAATTCTTCACACTTCTGCGCAAGCCTTTCATTTTCTGCTTTGAGTGCTTTGTTCTCGTTTACAATGCCATGCATTTCCTGTCTGAGCTGTTTTATGTTTTCTGCTATTCCCTTTACGTCATTACAAATGTCCGTACAGAACGACACGCTGTCTTTTAGTTCCCTCATGTCCGATCGGTAGTCTCGCTTGAAAGTGTCGAACGCTCTAATTAATTCCCGAAGGTCTTTACCATCCAACATATCCTTATCAGCATCACCACCAGTGTCTTTTGCAGCCCCCTTTGGCATCACAAACACTTTGCGCTGAGTTCGGCAGCAGTGCTAAAAAACTAACACTAAAAAAAAACTCCGTGATACAAAAGGTCTCACCTGTAAGACAAAGTGAATTTCCCTAACGTGTGCGTCCTTCGAAGCACCGCTGCCGAACTGAGCGATAGACGAGTTGCTGCAGGTATATATCACAGACGGTTCCCTGGTGGCGTTTGTGTCCGTTGGGTCTGCGCAGATCCGTCACGCAGGTTCGCTAGTCGCTTGGGCTGGTACCGTCCTTGATGTCCGGCAATGGCCACACGAAGCCCACCTCCCGCTGCAAGATGCTGCGGAAACCACACCAGTCGTCTTGCGATATCTGTAAGACAAAGTGAATTTCCCTAACGTGTGCGTCCTTCGAAGCACCGCTGCCGAACTGAGCGATAGACGAGTTGCTGCAGGTATATATCACAGACGGTTCCCTGGTGGCGTTTGTGTCCGTTGGGTCTGCGCAGATCCGTCACGCAGGTTCGCTAGTCGCTTGGGCTGGTACCGTCCTTGATGTCCGGCAATGGCCACACGAAGCCCACCTCCCGCTGCAAGATGCTGCGGAAACCACACCAGTCGTCTTGCGATATCTGTAAGACAAAGTGAATTTCCCTAACGTGTGCGTCCTTCGAAGCACCGCTGCCGAACTGCACAAGGTTCCCGATTTTCATTACATCTAATCTACTAAGCCTACAGAAAATGGCGGCCTGCTTTCACGTCGATGGGTGAGATATGCGATGGGTGAGGCCTGCTTTCACGTCGATGGGTGAGGGGCGGCCTGCTTTCACGTCGATGGATGAGGCAGGTGCTCCGGTTGTTCAACCGAACAACCGGAGCACCTGCCTCGGACAACAGCCAGCATCAGCGGACTCGAGCTCTGCCAGATCTTGCGCACTCGCCAACGGTGAACAGTGCTTCATACGGCCTTCATCAAGCCAGGTGTCACGTGAACAATGCGCTTGCGTTGAAAAAATGTCTTCTATGCTCAAGTCTTCCGTTCATATCATTCACCCCAGACTTTTGGACTTCTGATGTGTCCCACCCAATCAGACGCAGGGTCGGTCGTCCACCGTGACCTGCGTCTGCAATAATAGTGCCACCGCTTCTAAGTGCATAGACGTGTAGGTACCGTCCTCTTGCACAAAAGGTGGGAGAATCAAATCAGCGCGCCTCCTCCCGAACGCCTCCTTGAAAGGCGCCGAAAACACTGACCGTCGCGCACATTCGGCGCAAAAGCCCCTCAAAATACGCTTCTCTAGCGTGAGTGGTGTTGCGACGGAAGGCGGCAAGGGTCCCGCTGTATTCCGCCCGAAAGACGCTGCACAAAGCGTCATCCTTGCATCTCTGGAAGCGACGCCGCATGGCGTTCACGTGCTTTCGCTCCTGCGCCAGTTCCGGCGGCCACCAGGGATTGCCTACTGTGTGGTTTGTCTCTCGGTACCCGAGGCCGGAGAGATGGTAAGGCGTCCGGGCATACACGCTTATACGGAGGGTGCGTACTCACCCAATTCCGCTGGAGCGGCGTATGTGATATTTGGAAGGACAACCTCCATTGTCGCCACAGAGCTTGGCACAGGGGCAGAGCGGATCCCTCATCAAACAAAACCGGTGAAAGTAATGGGGAAAGCGGCTGTGTCCCGTCAGTAAGGTGGTGAGGTGCCTATTGGGTGGTAAGAAGGTGATTTACCTTTTCCTTCAGGTGGTCGGCATGAGCGCAGAAGGAAAGGCGGCGGTCGAATACGACACGCTGGACGCAGAGTGTGTCGACAATTTAAGGCTTCTTTGCGAACTGCCCGCACTAATGAAGAGACGGACGCGTTCTATCCCACCAACGCCATAGGAAAACAGCACGCAGCACGTTTTATCTTGACTGAGCGTTCCTCTGGACGTAATTGCCCTGCTCTCCACCCGTCGGAACACCTCGGAACCCTTGTCCTCAAGGAGGATGCGTGTAGATCCCGGGATAATGACGACTGTGCCGTCTGCGTAAGCTTGTACAAGCACTCCTTCTGGCATGGGGAGCGACTGGAGGCTGTGTATACCCGCGTTCCACAAAAGTGGGGAAAGAGGCGAGCCCAGGGGACTGCCCAGCGAGGAATGTTCCTCTACCTGCCCGGCGTGTGACTTCAATACGACAGTGCGGTGCGTCAGAAAGGAGCGAAGAAGATAAAAACGCTGCGACGAAAATTGACGTTCCCGAAAGAACCGGAGCAGTTGCGGGTGCGAGACGCTATCAAATGCTCCCTTAAAATCGAGAAACATTAATACTGCAGGTGTGCGCTCAGCCTTGAGCTGGAGGAGGCACTCATGCAGCTGGTATAATGCCCGTACAGTGCTCCTACCATGTGTGAACCCGTAGTGATGGGGGTGATCATGCCCGCCTTGGTGCAGGAAAAACTACAGCCTGCCATTGAAAAGGCGCTCTAGTACCTTGCCCAAGATGGAACTTATGCAGATGGGTGCTGTGGGTTCCTGACACTTTCTTCGCATACGACGGCGCCGGCACGTTATGTACTGTGGCTATTCAAGACAAACGTCGACCTGGCGTCCAAGGGCATCACCGACATCGTGCTACGATACACCAGGTACGGTCTTACCGTCCTTTCCAACACAAATGACACTATACAGAACCTCGTTCAGGCAATACAGAAGAACGCGGTTACGCACGCTTCCATCTCAGTTCGCGTACCAAACAAGCGCAACCCGCATATCAGGATCACGGGAGGCGACCCAGACGTCGACAAGGACACGTTTTTTAATATATTGAAAGAGCGGAATGCAGGTCTGGAGATAGACGAGGAGCGGTGCAAGGTTCGAGTGGCGTTCTGCGAGAGGTCAGGAACTAATACATTTATTGGTGAAGTCGACCTCGAGAGTTTTAAGGCGCTCATGTCGTGGCCACGTCTCTCGCTCGGGTTGACCGTGTTACAGGTGTCCGACTGCCTGCACGCTCCCACGTGCACGTTCTGCGTGACGTACGGGCATGGCCGCAGCTCCTCTCCCCACAAGACCGAAGCATCGCGGGCGACATGCATGAAGTACGTTGGTAACCACAAGGTGGTTGGCTGCACGGTGTGCATGGGAGAGAGAGCAGTATGTCGGGCCGAAAGCCGGAGGGCAGGAAGACCAGCTAAGGGACACCCTGCTGGCTTCCCGGGGTGTCCCCTACTCATGGAGAGGGTGGCAAGCCTTCGGCCCCGCACGAACTACGGCTTCCATCAGTAGAGGAACGAGGGAATACGGGGGTGGACAGATGGCAGACGAGCCCCTGCAGGGGCACCTGCGTAAGTAGGCGTTTGGTTTGTAGCGACACCACGGAACCGAGCTAATGGGGGAGTTTTGACTCCCTCCCACGCCTAGTCGTGCGTGGCTTTGCCGTGTCCGGGGAAAAGGGGATCCAGGGGGTTGAGCTGACGCTGGGTTATTGGACCTTTAAGGCCCCCCGGCAGAGGCAACACACCCCTTTGGCCCCGGCTTCATGTAGACGGCACCCCTGGGCTGACCCACCCAGGGGAAATCGGCAGTCGCCCCTTCCTGTCTCCTTCTTTCTCTCCATCTTCGTGTTTTCTACTACCTTTGATCTTTCCTGTCCTCTCCTCCCTTCTTTTTTTCCACAATTCTCGGCGGCAAGGGTTAACCTGGTGTAGATATCCAACCTTGGGTAGATATATTATGTTATAGCGGCCATGTACGGCTGGCGCTTGCGTCTCCTTCGCGTCTCGCAGCGTCCCCTTGTTGGGCTCGGTGGTGGGTGGCTGGCATAGCCGCCGAATAAGCTACCAATTCTATGGGAACTCCTAGCCCTCTCACAACCAATCGCCCCTCCAAGAGGTGGCGCACCGATGCAATTTTCGAATTTCTTCCAAAAAAGAAAGATAACTTCCCGAAATACCACATCATCCCCTGGGAAAGTACAGAAAAGAAAGCTAGTAGCATTTCACCTTTCCTTGTTTCCAATTGCCTTATAGAAATGCTAGGCGCAGGCTACAAAGCCACAAAGACCGCCAGTGGTGACCTGCTACTCGAAATAAAAGACCATGCCCAGTACCACAGACGACATAAACTTATATCATTTGGGGATCAACCTATCACAATCGCACAGCATCGAACCATGAACACCGTGAAGGGTGCTGTATCAGATGGAGGCCTGATGGACCTCTCTGGAGATGAACTTCTAACAGGCTGGAAAGAAGAAAATGTCATTCAGGTGCAGCGTATCAAAATAAGAAGAGAAAATATAGAAACCCCAACAAAACCCATCATACTCACTGTCGCATCTAGCCCTCTCCCCACTGAAATAGCAACAGGATATCTTAAACTGCCAGTAAGACCATACATACCCAACCCTCGGCGCTGCTTTAAGTGTCAGAGGTTCGGGCACGGCTCCCAGAGCTGCCGAGGACAGCTTACTTGCGCAAAATGCTGCACCAAAGGTCATACCGCTGACGATGACTGTCAGCTACAAGTCGACTGCGCAAACTGTGAGGGTGACCATCCTGAATATTCCAAGTCATGCGTGGCCTAGAAAAGGGAAAAAGAAATTCTAATTACAAAGTTTAAATTGAACATAAGCGTCCGTGAAGCACGGCAGCGCGTTGCTCTGCATTTTTCTGGGAACACATCGTATGCCGAAGTGGTGCGACGGGGGTCAAAGCCTTGGACCATGCCCAGCGCGCCGAAGCAAACGCTACAAACCCCCACGGGGGGAGCAGCCTCGGCTGCCCCACCCTCCTTGAATACAGCCCCACCGAAGGCCCCTGTGAACCCTGGCAGCAACCAGGGCACCACACAAACTAAAGAGGGCCTCTCGACCTCGAGCCCGGTGGGGTCGAAGGCACCATCTATCACGACGAAGCTTACAACGAAAACAACATTGTCTGTCGTCTCTCCTGAGGCGATGGAGACATCAACTGCACCGGCGCAGACTGCGCCAAAGGAGCTGCGAGGTTCCCTCGACCGCTCTAAAAAAGACAAAACGGTAATTACAGGGCCTTTTAAAGGCTCTGTAAGATAACTCACTTTTCTTTTTAGACACCAGCCACACTCATTTCGTACAAACAGCACTTCTTTACTCCCATAATGGAGACACAAATTATACAATGGAACGTCAGAGGACTACTTCGAAACCTCGACGATGTCCAAGAACTTCTACACATTCTCCAAAAAAGCTGTGTGTACAGGAAACACACCTAAAATCCAAGAATACAAATTTTTTGAGTGAATATCTTGTCTTCCGAAAGGACAGAGATGATACTGTGGCGTCATCTGGTGGTGTAACCACTATTGTTAATCGAGGAGTAGCATGTAGTCTTGTACCACTACTAACATCCCTAGAGACAACGCCTGTTCGAGCAGTTCTATTGAATAAGCTCGTCACCATCTGCTCTCTATGCATACCGCCACAACACCACCTGGAAAAACATGGTTTCCAGTCTTAAGTAGATGAGTAACCAGAACCTTATCTGGTTCTAGGGGACCTGAATGCGCACAGTGGTTTTTGGGGTGACTGTCGATGTGATGCACGAGGTCGTCTCATCGAACAGTTCTTCTTTTCATCAGGTGCTTGTCTGTTAAATAGAAAAGAGGCAACATATTATAACCTTGCAAACAATACTTACTCCTCCATAGACCTCAGTATTGCATCTCCTTTACTTCTACCTCTAATCCAATGGAAAAGTATAAATAATCCCTACGAAAATGACCATTTTCCTGTCATTCTGAGTAAACCAAAATCATACCAATGTCCTTCACAAGTTCCCAAATGGCTGACATACAAAGCCGACTGGGAAGAGTTTTATAAGACTACTCATTTAAGTTGGACAGACATATGTGGGTTAAGCATAGATGAAGCTGTGGAGTACTTCACAGCTTTCCTTATTGACGCAGCAGCCAAGTGCATCCCGCAAACATCTGGACTGCCTGGCAAGCGACGCATTTCATGGTTGAACACCGAGTGTCGTAGGTCGCGAAAGGAGCAGAACAAGGCATGGGGGTTGCTTCGGAATTCACCGACAGCCGCAAATATTGACAGCTTTAAGAAAATAAAATCTCAAGGCAGGAGAATGCGCACGCAGGCCAGAAGAGAAAGCTGGCACAAGTTCTTATCAGGGATCAATTTAGATACACAAGAGGCTAAAGTTTGGAACATAGTTTTAGGGTAGCAGTAAGACAAGTACATACGCTCCCACTTGTTAACACACAGGGTGAAAGCCTGGAAGATCAGGCGAACTTCCTCGGTGCCTACGCGAGCAGGTGTCTAGCTACACACTATACTCACACTATACTCAAGCTTTCAAAGGTATGAAGCAAGGATAGTATAGCAGAAACTAGAACACAAGTGTACAAACTACGAAGCATACAACCAGTCTTTCAACTTAGCTGAGCTACAAACGTCACTAAATTCCTGCAATAATTCTGCCCCAGGCTACGATCGTGTCGTGTATGAATTGTTGAAAAAGCTGCCACTCGAAACGCAAAAAACATTACTCTCCCTATACAACGCTATCTGGTTTTCTGGCGTCATCCCTCCTTCCTGGAAAGAAGCTATAATTATTCCCATTTTAAAAGAAGGCAAGGACCCTTCCTCAGTTTCAAGTTATAGGCCCATTGCACTCACAAGCTGCCTTTGTAAACTTTTTGAAATATTTCGAGAAGATAGATCCACCACCGACCATCTGGTGCGTATCGAGGCACAAATCCGAGGCGCTTTCGCCCACAAACAATAATTCCTCTCTAAGTTCCTCGATATTGAGAAGGCTTACGACACAACAAGGCGTTTTGGCATATTAAGAGACTTGTCTCACCTGGGTGTGCGCGGTAGAATATTTTCCATAATCGAGAGTTACTTGTCTAATCGAACATTCTGTGTTCGCGTAGGCAGTGTTCTCTCCCAAACATTTTTTCAGGAGACGGGAGAACCGCAAGGTGGTGTACTTAGTTGTACACTTTTTATTATCAAAATGAATTCCTTGCACCTGTCCATCCCCCGCAATATGTTCTATTGTACATATGTCGACGACGTTGAGCTTGGCTTCAAGTCATGCAACTTGGCAATATGTGAGCAGCAGGTTCAGCTGAGTGTAAACGAGGTTTTCACATGGGCAGATGAAAATGGATTTCGACTTAACCCACAAGGAAGCACGTGTGTCTTGTTCTCTCGAGAGGCATGTACTCGGAACCTGACATTCGACTGAACGGGCAACGTCTGTCTTTCAAACCGAGCATAAATTCTTAGGCTTAATCTTGGACAACAAGTTGACCTTCGTACCACACGTGCTTCACGACATCTGTCACACATTGGTGGATCACCACCGGACAAAAGATGTGAGTGTGTCGTGTATCTGTGTCCTATCCTGAGCCTCGTTAGTGTTACCTGTAAGACGTGATTTTGATACTGATGGTCCATGGCCAAAGTGTGCCTTATTAAAGTGTAGTTTGTTTTGTGTGTGTCTATCCCACTTGCTCTGCCAGTAGTCCTTGAGCTTTCGTTTGAGAAACGGCTTACGATAAAGGGCTTGGATTGATAAGGGTGTAATGGCAGTGCTTTCGTGGACGGATGCAGCAACCTTATCCGCCATCACGTGGCGTTGGATCTCACAGTGCCCTGGCATCCAGCACACTACAATATAGTGTTAGAGTGTGTAGAGTGTGCATAAATTAGAGTAAAGTGAGACTAGGACAGGGTTCTTTGTTTTTTTAGATTGTACAGAGCCGTTACCACACTGAGGGAGCCCGTATAAATTACTGCTTTTTGTATTTGTACTTATTTCATGTGTTTAGCAGCCACAACTATCGCGTAAGGTTCCGCTGTGAAGATACTTGTGCCTGGATGTAGAGGGCTTCACGATTAAAGGAGCCTCATTCACACCCGCTTAGATTATGGGGCTGTTGTTTATCAGCCTGCGACTCAAAAAGCCAATGTGTGACAGATGTCGTGAAGCACTAACAGTTCTTCACATTTTATTCCAGTGCAAACAACTAGACACTCTGAGAAAACAACACTTTTCATTACCCTATCGACAACATATGCCTTTACACCCTCCAATGTTCGTCGGTAGGGAACCACTGTTCACTCATAAATTGGTGCTAGCTTTTTTAAGAGATGTTCACTTTCATCATGTCATATACCCAGGCAATGCGTAGCACGACCTTTTAAGAGTGGTTGCTGCTGCAGTGACTACATTTAAAAACACTTGCCTCGCAGCCCTGGACACAAGGGCGCTGATAAGGCACTTACGCTAGTGCCAAATATTTTTACACGTTTTTATTATCAAAACGTTTGTCACTCTTTTTACTATGCATATCACGTCACTGTCACAATTTTAATAGTTATGTTTTTACCCGCATAATCGCGAGGAATTTTATGGCCCCTATACAGCCTCGCAATATATCATTGTCCACATCTCTACTCAATGAAATGGCGCTGTTTGGCCATCAATTGGTCCTTGAGCCATAAAGCACCACACATCATCATCTTGACAGACGAGCGAAAAGACGAAGAGGGGAACGAGGGGAGAAGGGAACAACCCAGTTCAGGCGTGGAAAAGCGACATCGTCTTTCGGTCAAGAATGCAGGCGATTCTAGGACCAGTCGAGGAGCTAAAGAGTACAGTCGGGGTGCTAAAGAGACTTTGGTGAATGTCCGGTTCTTGCAGGTAAATCTTGATCATGCAGGGCTAGCTACCACCAATCTCTTTCATAAGATGACTGAGCTAGGCGTCTCGCTGGCGGCAGTATCAGACCCGTACAGGTCGGGCATGAAGCTGCCTTCGCAGCCTCCGGGCTTTCAGTACGTCGCGGCTGAACGCGACCCAGTTGTGGCAGTCATCATGCAGAGGGCTCCATTCGATATTTTTCCACTGCTGGTATCAGAGCTCGTCGTTGCGATATACTTCGAGGCAAACGATACCGACTTTGTCTTCATCTCGGCGTATGCACCACCACATAAATCGATGGAGCACACATTGGTGCTGGTAAAACGGGTACTGACCCGGTTGCGAACGCGAAACATCATAGTAGCAGGCGACTTCCATGCCAAGTACAGTGCCTGGGATGCACAAGCGTCTGACCCCCGCGGGTGCCGTCTGGTAGAATTCGCGGCCGAGACCCCGCTATTTTTTAATATAGTAATAAAAGGCCAGAGACGTATGGGCCTGGCTCAGTTGTGAAATCAATGTGAAAAATAAAGTAGAAAATAAAAAGGAAAAGTGAAAATTAAATTAGGGCCGTTATTGGAACAACTTTGTTATGTTGAGGCTCGCCATGACCAGTGGTCCATGAGCAGGTCATGGACCACTGGTCATGGCGAGCCTCAACAGTTCTTGCTTGTGGAGAAACTTCGGACAAGAGAAAAAAAAAGAAAAACTCAGAAAGGCCTCTCAACAATTCATCAACATTTCCCACAGTCCTTAGCAGCCACTTGTAACTCTTATTACTGAATGTGCACCAAATAAAAAAACACACACATCTTGGTCGCGGCACACAACGTGCGGCCACACTCATCAGGGATTAGCGTCCCGTTCCGCAGGGCTGTACGCCTTTCTCCATGTGTGTTCGGCTCTCAAGCTCCCTAAACTGTCACTGCACATCGCTGTCTTCGGCTTGTCCGCTTTACACTATTTCCGATGAAGCTCCGTTGATCTTCGAGTGAAGATTCTGCACGTCTTTTCTTCCTGAGGCTCTTACCGGATGGTCGACTCATTTGCAAGAGGTCTTCGTTGGAGAGGGTCCCGGCCTTAGGACACTTGCGTTACCGTTTGACAAATGTACCACCCCAGTTATCTTCATTCCCAGCTTCGATAAGAGAAATTAAAAATATTTGTTCGGGAAAAATCCCTCCCTGCCTAAGCTTACCAGGTTGAAAGCCAATCAAAAATAAATGAAAATTGTTAAATACACCCAAAGCGCACAATTTAGTGAAAATCCAATTAGAAAAAGAAAATCTAGGAGCACACTGTAACGTTACGTTGTCCCAATGTGTTGGGTCAGCGAGCACAGAAACCCGCGTTATTTTATTTTGTTATCGTCAACAAGCCAATAAATGGGTCGTTAAGGTGTAAAAGAACGAGAGACAGGAGACCATATTGCCAAATTTCTAACGTGTTAGAAAATGTCCTAATGTCTAGGCCGAATTGAAAAAAAAAATTGAAAAAATTTTGGATGACTCTCGAAAAGTGATCGAATAGTGTTTAAAGTGAGCCCGTCAAGGCCTGAAGCCGAATGGGTTTTGCCTTGTGCTATAGTTGTTTTTATTTCTTAGAATCTAAAGGGGCGATTTTTCTTGTCCGAAACAGCTCGTGCCGAAGCTATTGTAAGGATGTCTTTATGAACTGTATCATCTGTCAAGATATCTTTACTGGCATGTGTTTTCAGAAGCAAAGACGCAGACTCTAAAATACTTTGAGTGAATGTTCCATCTGGTGATTTGAGCGATGATAATTGAACTGGAGAGCCTAGCTTGTGGAATGCAGTCTTGAACGGCTGCCCGAAAACAGACAGTTTTGTACATTGTGTACAAAACAGTTTTAACGAGGCCTCCTGTGCCCTTTTCTTACTGTGTCTTTATTTAGTTTGGGCAGCCACATAAGACTGTCTGAAGCTTTCTGGCATATCTGGTTCGCGTGCGTGTTGTTACGCTCGACGTATTCTGCGTGCTTGCATTCGGTCCTGTTCTAGATTCCTGGTCCACCATGTGTTTGATCGATGAGGACCCGATTTGTGTGTACTCAAGTTTCTTTTAACAAGAGAATCGTAGATACCATAAACTTTTGTGAGGGCTAGGTCCAGAGCAGATCCCGATTGCAGATCTGCTTCAATGACCTTGTCAAACCACGTGTTACTCTTGAGAGATGTCATAACGTTTTGTTTTGCTCTTAACGTAAGTTTTTTTCCTTACTCGCTGGTTTTTTCTGTAAACGAAAACATTGTTCAGTCATCATCGCCTATTATATACCCGTCCATTACTTCCCACTTGTATCCCTTCGATACTAAGTGGGAGCTTACTGCAATGACGTCTATCCTACTCTGTGCGTATTCGGTTTCGATTGTTGGTAAAGAACCGGGTCGTTCAATATTGACAGAGAATGCTGAATAAGTAATTGTGCAAGTACGCTTCCTCTCAAATCAGGTGGCGAACTTCCCCACAATGAACTTTTGCCAATAAATTCTCCAGCTGATATTACGTTTTCTAAATGTGCCATATCAATGCAATTCGAAACTAATTCTGAATATTGATTTATGTTGTTATGGGGGGGGAGCGTAGGCACCTATCAACAGGAAATCGGCATATGGTGATGTCGCATGAATCGCAATCACGTGAGTATGGATAAAAATCGGAAATTGATTGAATTCCATAGAAGTTGCGAAAATTGTAATTTTAGGGGTTTTATATGCGGTAAATTTAAAATATCTTGTGGGAATTCCTGGTATCTCTCCTCGACGCATGTGTGGATCGCACGCGATGGCGATGTCTATGAATAATTTGTTCATGATGTATACCGATCCTAGAGCTGCAGATTCTGAATGATTCAAATCTGTTTGCATCAATTTGAGATTTATTGTTGAATGCATTTTCCAAAATAATCTGTTGCCAATCGGGTATGTCCGGATTAGAGTTGGTAATATATGATCAATCACGTATGTGCGTAGTTATGAAGTGAGGTAATGGGTATGTGCGACATCGAAGTGGGAAACTCACATCAGTCGCAAAAGGGGCATGACAGCGCAACCTGCCGATACTCATTGGTGATATGCCACCACGGACATGTTCGTTAACCATCTCTTTGCATAAGTTGTTCGTCTCGTTTACGTATTTACCAGTGGGTAAAAGAGGGAAAACATAACCTTTGGTGTTTCTAATTAGCCGAAAAACTGTTATGTTAAACTGTTATGCCAAACTGTTATGGCAGTAGTATGATAAAATTGTCACAAAGACACAGGTACGCAGGCGCAAAACAGAGCATTCACTTTCGTAACCAAAGGCCAAAAGTGCGAACACTAGAGCACGTGCCTACAGAACCACTTGGTTGTCCTCCTCAGAGGCTGGCTACTATAGTTGCGAGCCTACCTTGCGTCAATTCCCCCCTTTCAAGAGCGATCGTCCCGGTCGATTGACTAAAATGCTAGAGATGGCCGTAAAAAATGGTCACGTCAACGAAAAAAAAATAAGCACGCGCTGTTCTGGATAAGATGAAAAAAATCTGCAGGTGTTGACATAACTGACTTGCGCCGTACCCTTGAGTACATCCATGAAGTTCTCGTAGTACTACTAAATCGCATTATTCCAAGTGGAGAAATTCCCATAAACTTGCAAACCTCTACACAAAAATCGGTGCGCGTGATAAAGTTGAAAATTATCGTCCGATACCAAATGTGCCTTCTATAGCACAAATACTAGAAAAAAGTGCCGCCATATCCACGAAGTGAATGATGATGAGTGGGCGAAGCTCCGGAGGTAAACCTGGTAAACCATTAATCCTCTGTACATTTTGCCCACTCGATTTTATTACATTGCTCCCCCTAGCGTACGTCGCCGCACTAAATCGAACGATTGCCTTCAACCAATGACACGCGCCATATGTGACATCATTCCTATTTTATAAGATCTCGCGTCTTTCATCAACTACAAGTACCGCTTTCTAGTTTATAACATCTTGCATTTTTTCATCATCAGCTACAAGTACCACCATCTAGTAAACACTACAAGAACTAAACGAGAGGAGGCTACATACAGGAGACGGTACCGCCATCTAGTGAACACTGCAAGAACTAAACTAGAGGTGGCTACATACAGGGGACGGTACCGCCATCTAGTGAACACTGCAAGAACTAAACTAGAGGTGGCTACATACAGGGGACGCACAGCCCACGCCCTAAGGAGCTTCGCCCCTAAAAGTTCGAAGTGTTGATGATTCAGGGGCGTGGTGCGGTTTCATCCGTTGTACATTCACTACTTCTGGAAGTGAACGTCTTCGGTTTAAACTGGTATCGGAGCTTTGAGGAACTACCTCGTAATTCACGTCACTGAGGCAGCGCGAAAATTCGCAAGGACAAAAGTAGCGTCGCAATAGCTTCTCCGAAAGCCCACGATGTCGAACTGGTGTCCACACCTACACAGTCACCTGGTTTATAGTGGACCTTCCTTCGGCCTTGGTTGTAACGGCGAGCGTCAATATCTTGCTGCGTGCGAAAGCGGTTCCGTGCAAGCTGGCGGACTTCTTCGGCTTTCTCAACGAAGTCGTCAACGCTATCATTTCCGCTGGTGTCCTGGTCTACAGGGGAGCATAGCGTCTAACAGTGTTGTGTCGCGACGGTCATAAACAACCTCGAATGGTGTTAGGTCTGTGGTCTCTTGCACAGTGGTATTATAAGCAAACGTGACATACGGCAAAATTTCATCCCACGTTTTGTGCTCTACAACAACATACATAGAGAGCATGTCGGCCAGTGTTTTGTTTACATGCTCCGTCGAGTCGTTCGTTTGGGGATGATAAGCTGTTTTTTTCGGTGGTTGGTGTGCGTCAGCTTGGTGACTTCACTCTGCCGTAAATGCTGCGCCGCCACTGGGTATGAGAACAGCAGGTGCACCAAGACACAAAACAATGTCGTCGACAAACAATCTGGCGACTTCAACTGCAGTTCCCTTAGGCACAGCTTTGGTTTCTCGATAGGGAGTCAGAAAGTCGGTTGCGACGATTCTCCCCTTATTTTTTGAGGATGACGTAGGGAATGGACCAAGAAGATTCATTCCCACTTGCTGAAATGGTGCTCGAGGTGGATCTAAAGGTTTGAGGAAGCCGGCGGGCTTTGCGGGTGGAACATCACGCCTCTGATGGCAGGTGGGTGCGGACATGGCGCTCAACGAACGAATACAGCTGCGGCCAGTAGTACGTCAGTCAGATGCGCGCTAATGTCCTAGAAAAGCCTGAGTGGCCGGCAGAAGGATCGTCGTGGCACGTCTGCAACGCTTCCTCATGCAGTGCCGTTGGAACGGCGAGGAGAAAAGTTTCGTGGCCGCTCTCAAGATTTATCATGTAGAGAACATTGTTCCGATTGTTCCGCAGACAATGCAATGTTAATCCACAAGAGAGCCGGCGCGGGATGATAACGTCTTCTACTTGAAGATGTTGGATGACAGGACGTTGCTCAGTGTCCTCACGTGAAAGCTCAACCATGCGCACCACATCGACGATTCGAAAAAAACGGTAAATGTTGTTCAGTGTCAGTTGACGTCAGGCAAATAGGAGCACGAGACAGGCAGTCAGCATCTGTATGCTTTTGCCCTGATCGGTAGACATCCGTTATGTCGTACTCTTGAATGCGGAGGCTCGATCGGGCGAGGCGGCCTGATGGATCCCGTAGATTGGCGAGCGAACGGAGCGAATGAGGCTCACTGACCGCTCAAAATGGCCGGCCGTATAGGTAGGGTCGAAACTTGCTAATAGCCAAAACGACTGCTTGGCACTCTTTTTCGGTGGTAGACTAGTTGACCTCTTCTTTTGTGAGACTGCGGCTCGCGTAAGAGATCACACGCTCTGCGCTGTTCTCCAACTGAACTAGAATGACTCCAATTCCTATGTTGCTGGCGTCTGTGTTAATATTGGTGTTGGCAGTGTCGTCAAAATGTGCCAGCAATGGAGCTGTCTGCAGTCGATTGCGTAGCTCTACGAAGGCTCGTTGTTGTTCTTCCGTCCATACTAAAGGCACATCTGGCCGTGTCAGTCCTGTAAGAGGTTCCGCAATTTTCAAAAATCCTTCGACAAAACAGCAATAGCATGCACAGAGTCTGAGGAATCACTGAACAGCCTTCTTGTGTCCAAGACAAGGGAAATTGACAACGGCAGCCAACTTCTCCGGATCTGGTCGAACACCCCCCGGGCTCACCACGTGACCGAAACACGAGTTCCTGATAGCCAAAGTAGCACTTTTCAGGCTTGTTAGTAAGGTTCGCTCTCCTTATTGCAGTGAGGACACTTTTTAGCCTTGAAAGATGCTCGTCAAACCTGCTTGAAAACACATCATCCAAGTATACAAGACACGTCTGCCAATTTAGTCAAGCTCGTACAGTGTTTATCATGCTTAGGGGTGCGCTGGGGACAAAAAAGCAACAGAATTGACATGACATGACAAACAACTTTATTTGGTCCTTAGAGGCAAGGCAGCGGGCCAACTATGTAGGTCCCCACCCAGCCGTTGGCTAGTCCCATGTCGGAACAGAGAGGCCATGCCTCTCCGCTCGTTCACGGGCCCTCTGGACAGCCTGAAGCTGGACGTCTTGTCTGGGGTCTGTGATTGCCGTCGTCCAGTCTTCTTCTGTTTTAAAATGCTGTAACGCAGGGCACTGCCAGAGCATGTGACTCAAAGAGCAAAGTTCACCACAATCTGGGCAAAGTGGATCAATATCCGGATGAAGCATGCTCAGAAAGCCCCTAGAGGGGTAAGACCCCGTCTGGAGCGTGCTTGCTTGTGATCTGTGGAGCTTATGATGGGGAAAGGGAAAAGTCTGTCGCTCTCCTCTGTAATGAGATGTTATCTCGTGAAAAGTAACGAGAGGATAACTGTGGACGAGCTCTCCCGAACTCACCCGAGAGACCACCCCGTCGCGGCTTGTAAAACCTCGCGCACAGTCGTGGGCCATCTCGTTTGGGTTCAGGTGACCCGGCAGTACGTCTGGTCCCATGTGAGCGGAAAACCAGACTATGTGATGAATAACGTCTGAGGGGGGTTTGCTGTGGAGAATTCTGGCTGCCTCTGTGGCTATCAATCCCGATGCGAACGCCCTAACGGCCGCTCGGGAATCGGTGTACACCGTGGTGCGTTTCGTGTCCAGTAATGCCAGCGCTACAGCAGCCTGTTCTGCTACATCGACCAAGGAGGTCTTCACTGAAGCTGCCGAGACAAGTTCTCCCCTGTCATTGACGACTGCCACGGAAAACTTGCTGCCGCCGGCGTGGCGCGCCGCGTCCACAAATGTCTCTGTTCCGGAGAGGTTCTTTATGAAAGCCCTAGCCCTCGCCAACCTACGACCTTTATTGTGTTGGGGATGGATGTTTTGTGGAAGAGGGTCAACAATAAAGGAATTCCTTGTTTGATAATCAAGCTGCGTAGTTTCTCCCTGATTGAAGATAGGACGGAGGCCTGCCGCATCGAGCAGTTTTCTTCCTGTTTTGAAACTCGATAACCGAATTATTTGTGCTGACCTTTGCGCTTCAATTAATTCTGAAGTGGTGTTGTGCACTCCCAACTTCATGAGTTTTTCTGTGCTAGTCGTGATTGGGACGCCGAGCACCTTTTTGACACTTTTGCGCATGAGCGTGTCCAATTTATCCCTTTCCGTTTTGGTCCAATTGAGAGCCGCCACTATGTATATGATATGGCTCATGAGGAAAGCGTGGTGGGCCCTAAGGAGGATATCCTCGCCTATGCCGCCCTTCTTGTTGGACACCCGCATAATTAATCTCAGAATGTTCTCTGTTTTTGTGGTGAGATGGGCTATAGTCTTTGCGTTTCATCCCTTAGAGTCTAATAAAAGCCCCAGAATTTTCATAGAATTGACTCTAGGAATTGTGCGACCATCCTTGGTGCAAACGCTAATGGGCACCTGATCGCGAGGGGTGAGTCCCCTAACGCCTCGTCTAGCCTGTCTGTACAGTAGGAGTTCCGACTTTTCCGGCGAAAGCGCCAGTCCCGTACCTTCCAGGAAAGACTCTGTAACGTCCAGAGCCTCCTGTAGAGCTTGTTCAACCGCCGCCTCCGATCCTCCGGGACACCAGATTGTAATGTCGTCAGCATATAAAGCGTGTCCGACATTAGGAACTTTAGAAAGGCTTGCCGACAGCTTGCGCATGGCTATGTTGAATAGAAGGGGGGAGATAACTGCCCCTTGGGGAGTACCCCTTCGTCCGAGTTTGAAAGGCTCCGAGACTGATTGTCCCAATTTTATTGCCGCCGTCCAACTCTCGAGGAAAGATTCAACGAAGGAGAAGAATTTAACTCCCAGGTTCAAAGCCGATATCTCCTTAAGAATATAGTCGTGTTTGACAGTATCGAATGCTTTAGTGAGGTCCAGTGCGAGGACCCCTTTTACATCTTTGCTTGGAAAGTCAATTATGTGTGTTTTGAGGAGGAGCATGACATCTTGCGTGGAAAGTGAGGGCCTGAAACCTACCATATTATATGGAAATAGGTCATTCCTCTCGATGTAGCGCGATATCCTGTTGTGTACTGCATGTTCTGCTACTTTGCTAAGACAAGAAGTAAGGGAGATCGGGCGGAGGTGATCTAAGCTGGGTGATTTACCAGGCTTGGGGATTAAGACCACTGTGGCCCTCTTCCAAGTTTCTGGTACGATGCCCTCCTCCCATACCCTGTTTATCTCCTTCACTAAGGCCTGAATGGCTTTATCATCCAAATTTCTTAAGAGCCGATTGGTAACTCCATCGGGACCTGGGGTAGACCTTCTGTTTAGGCTATGGAGCACTTCCCTGATCTCAGCTTCCGAGAAGGGAGCGTCCAACTCTGGGGAAGGCACACCCTCATACCGGTGGGGGACAGAAGCTGAGCTCTGGCTAAGCGGGAGGTACTTGTTGGCAAGTATCTGAAATTGGGAAGCTTCTGAGATGCCTGCCATTTTCTCCTTATTAATAAGTCGGTCTATGGCTAGTTTCTGATTGCCTTTGGATTGTCCATCATCTAGGAGGTGTTTGAAGAGAGTCCATTTGCCTCCTTTGCGCATTTTCCCGTCCGCAGCCGAGCAGGCGTCCCTCCATTGTTGTTTATGGAGTTCGGAGCAGTGCTCCTCAATATGCCGATTGAGCTCCGCAATCTTTTTCCGTAGCCTGCGATTTAGCCTTTGTTTTTTCCATCTCGCGATGAGAGAGCGTTTGGCGTCCAGGAGGTGCGCTAACCTTGCATCCATCCCCGGAGCATCAAATTCTGTTACTATTTCTTTGGTGGCCTTCTCGACATCCTTCTGGATTTGTACAAGAAGTTCAGTGAAGGTGTCATGTACTCACTCATCTTCACCTCTGATTTGCCTAAAAAGGCCCCAGTCTGTATATTTATAGGTTCTTGGGGGTGGTGCTCTTATTTCCATCCGGAGTTCTATGATGCTGTGGTCGCTTCCCAAGTTCTCCTGTAAGTTGGACCACTCGACCACCGCATTTCTAGTGAAGCTGAGATCAGGCATCGTGTCTCTGGCGACCGAGTTTCCCAGCCTCGTGGGAAAACGCGGGTCGGAGATAAGCGTTAGGTTTAAGTCTATACTGGCTGCAACTAGATTGGCCCATTTCTTTGTCCTCGTAACATAGCCCCAAGACGGATGGGGAGCGTTGAAACCCCCAGCTACTATTAAAGGGTGCGATCTGGTGGCAGTTGCGACCCTATGAAGGAGTGAGCGGATATTATGTTTATAAGCCCAAGGAGGGCTATACCGGTTAAAAACGAATATGTTGCTTCGGATTTTGCCGTTGGGAATGATTTCAATTAATTGTGCCTCGAGACCGGATCTCTTATCCGAGTCGCAAATTTTGACTTCGTGCTGCTCAAAGGAGGTATCTTTCCTGACCAACGTGGCGATACCTCTGCCATTTGCGCCTTTTTGGCTAATCGAACGGTAGCCTGAGAGAACTACCTTCTCGCTAAGGGTTTCCTGCAAGAGCAGGACGTGCGGCATTGACGCCTGTGCTTTGATGAGCTGCAGTAGAGCAGCTTTACGCCTTAAGAAACTTGCGCAATTCCACTGCCAGATAATTATGTTTCCGGTTTGGCCCGCCATTTTGAATACTATTGAAGGAACATAGCCTGCGGCGAACTCGTAGCGTCCGAATCCTGCTGCACTATCTTGGCTTTTGCAATCGTACCAGTGTTGGTCGTCTTGAGTTTGCTAGAGTCAATCATTTTCATTTTAGATTCGAGGATTCCTACTCGACGTGTCAGGTGGGAGACGCTCCCGTCCATACGTTCGATTGTGCTAGATTGAATGGCTAAGGCCTCTCTCACCTGCTTGAGCGATTCCTCAATCGCCATTAAAGACGCGAGTACATTTTTCTCAGGGACCTGAGCGGGGGACTCGTCACTTTGCATTGCCACGCTTTCCGCGATCGCGGGGGGCGAAACGGCCTTGCGCTTATTCGACCCTCCTGCTTGAACCGGTATGGGTGTGGCTACTTCACGGGGTTCACGCGAGTTGCGGAAGAGCTCGAACTCGGTCCTCAGCGTTCGTAGTGCTTCTTTAAGTTCTGCATTTTCTTTTTTAAGCATTAAAATCTCTGATTGTTCTCTTTTTTGCTCTGGTAAAATGCCCTGAGTTACCTCTTGGCCGCTTGGGATGTTCATCCTGGCCTTGTCCGCCCGAGACATTTGCTTCTGAACGCGGCCCTTGGAACCCGATCGTCCTCTCGAACGGGAGCGACTGCTGCCCTTGTCACGCCCTCTGGAGCGAGAGCGCGATTTGCTGCCGGAGCGTCCTCTGGAGCGGGAGCGTCCTCTAGATGCCAATCTGCTGCGATGAGCGCTGGAGAATGATTCTTCTTCCACCAGTCCTTCTTCGCCTCCAGCTGTGTCGGAGCCACGCCGCGCCGTTGGGTGCGCTCCGCCACAGATGGCACACGTGGGATCACACTGATGATCCGGTGATGGTGACTGCATGCCGCATCCGCGGCATTTCTTCTGTTCATCGCCCTTGGGGCAAACATCGGACCTGTGGCCCAAATCACCACATGCATAGCACACGTCCACTTGCCTGTGATACAAGGAACAAGGGTATCGAACACCATCACACACGACGTGCTGGGGGACCTTTTGTCCGTCAAACAACACAATCACTGTTGGTGTCTTCTTGATTCTTCGAACCCCCAGAGCGTCAGGGTTCCTCCGGTTGACGATCATCTCCGTCAGTTCTGCGTCACTGAGATCCACATTGATTCCACGGATCACTCCTTTACATGTGTCGTCAGACGCAGCCACGTAAGCCGCCAAGCCTATGACAGTCGAGCCCATACTTATCTCTTGGACCCTGGCGTAGGCGCGCGCATTCGCCTCGAACGGCGTGGCAACGACGAAAATGTTCTGGAAGGGGTTCGTGCACAGCGTGTCGTCGAACACCTGCTCTGCTGTTAGGGAAGCCGCCTTTGCGAGCGAGCGCTTGAAGATAAGAAGGTCTGTCTTCTTGACATCCATCCCTCCACGTGGCCGTATAATGGTCTTAAAGTGATCCCTGGGAAGGTTTGGGATCCTGGAAGCTTTCACAACACGCCTCAACACGTTCTGTGAGGCGGCAGTGCGGGAGCCGCCTTTACCGCTTCCTGTCGCTGACGTGGGCGCATTACCAGCGTTACAATCCGCCCACTCGGCAAGTTTCTTCTTCTTGCTGGCTACTTCAATCCATCCCGCGCACTCCGCTTCTTCCGGATTGATGTCCATGCCTTCTACAACCGACACATTGGGGTTGGAGGCCATTCTTCAGCTCGACGACGCGTTAGGCGTCGTCGCGACGCTGTTGCAGCGCCCGAGAAACGCGTCGACGCGCGAGGCGTCTGCGTGGCGTGGGTAAAAGTCCTGGGGATGTCCAAATATTTCACCCACCGGTAAGATGTTGGTATCTGCTGGTTCACTACAACAAACGGCGTCGAATGATGCACAGTTCTTGCTAGTTGAGGCAAAAAATCCGTGCCAGAACGCTTGAACAAACGGGAGCCGACGTGTTCGCACATGGATGGATGGATGGATGGATATGGCTGTACCCTTTAGATCGGGCGGTGGCTAGCGCCACCAAGCCGTAATACCTAATGAACCAAAAACTAAATTTATTTTTTTTCTTAAAAAGTGAGTTTGAGGATTCGTACTTTGCAGTGAAGAGTTTAATTTTCACTCGTGCCTCGACTTTAGCCACCAATCAGATAACCTCCTTCTAGTTAAGTCTACCCGCTTAAAGTCTATTTTGCCCTCCCGGTCCCTAAACCCCAGTGCTTTGAAAAACGCAGCGTCATCATCCTGAACTATAGGGTGAAGCCCTTTACAGAACATTATCAAGTGTTCGGCAGTTTCTTCTTCCTCTCCACACGCACTGCATACTGTGTCTACCCCTTCGTATTTGGCCCGATATGTCTTGGTTCGCAGTACTCCCGTCCGGGCCTCAAACAGTCGAGAACTACCCCGAGCATTATCATAGATCCTTTCCCTGGCAATTTTCTGCTTCCGCACTGGACGACATCCGCACTGGACACATCCGCACTGGACGAGCGCCCCCTGGCTTTTTTCAACAGAATTGCAAAAAAAGTTTATCACGCATAACGACGTGTTGTATAAAAGAGACCAAGGCCCAGTCAGCAGTCTATTTCTCCTCTGCCTTCCTGCACAACGACAAGCTGAGGTCCTCCGTGAATTGCATGAAGGACGATACGGTGGCCACTTGAACATCAGGGGAACATTCGATGCCCTTAGGTCTAAGTATCACTGGCCGAACCTCCATGCATATATGTTACGGTACGTGCGTCACTGTGACCTTTGTCAGAAGAGGATGTAGACATAGGTCCACATCCCATTTCATACAGTTGGGATGGACATAATAGGGTCATTCAAAACTTCAAAAGGTTACAAGAAGACAATTGTAGCCATTGATTATTTCACAAAGTTCGTGGAGGCAAAACCACTCTGGAACATAGAGGCCGCAACCGTCCAGAAGTGTGTCGAACGACGGATCATCTTAAAAGACGGATGCCCAGCCACAATTATCAGAGACCATGGTACTCAAATCATGGCGCCCTCTGCTTAAGCATACCTCAAGCATCGGGGCATCAGACGTGCTGGCAAACCCAGCAAGTGGCTTGCGCGAAAGAGCCAATAAGACAAGCAAACAGATGATTTCCATGACTACCACCGGCTCGCGCTCGTTGCTGTTCGGCGTTCGCTTCACTGTTGCAGTTTTTTTAGCAAACGTGAGTAATTTCGAATTTCACGCTTTCAATCTTAGCAGAGGTTGTTTGTAAACACAAAGAGACTGTATTCGATGCGCTGGTTTGATCAAAAGGGGGTTTTCTAAATAATGTTTTTGATATCATTTCTAGCCTATTGGCTTCTATGCCAATATGGCCGCTCACGCGGGTATGCGCCATGGGTGAGCCAACACAGGCTCCTTCAGCGATCATGTCGGTGGGCAGGCCATCAGTTGCTAGCATGGAGTCCGGTACATCTCGTGACAATCGTGTCACGTCGCCCGACTTCATGTCAGACGACACGTGTGAGACTTTTATAGCTGGGCCCGGTCTTGCGACGCGGTTGAATTCTCGTGACGGCGGGGCGCCTTCGGGTGCGCCACTGACGGGAGGCTCCATCCAGGCCGCTTAAATTGCCTTGTGATCACAAATGACGCACCAGCAAAGAACAGAGGAAATTCTATTCGAGGACAAAACAAAAACTTCAAATGGCCAGAGAGCGTTAATAGTAACTGAAACAAACGCAACGGCAAACATTTGTGCTGAGTTTCAAGCACACGCGAGTGGGGAACAACCTCCACCGTCAACTGGACGAGGCCCGTCGGGAAGCGACGGAGCTAAGACTACAGGCGGCACTCGGAGGCGCACCCGTACAAGGTCGGTCCTTCGCGGACGTGGTTATCGGCCGTCGTGAGGACTTTGCGGTCTTTCCGGCGTCCGCGGGTGTACCGGGACTTCGCGGCGTGCCTCAGAATATTGGACTTCCAGGATTTTCAAGAGAACCACGGGAACTACCGGTGCCCCCTCAGCATGTTGCCTTCCTAACACCGGTCGGTGACACACGAACGTCGGCGAAAGATGCGATATCGCTGCTGAAAACGCACATAAATCCATCACAAGTATGAATCGGAGCAGTGACACTACGTCAAACGCACTTGCGTGTCACTATTCTCGACAGTTCTCGCGACAGAACGATCATCCCTCGACAATTAAAAAAATGGCAGTGGCTTAGCTCAGCTGTGCCACGATATACGTAGCATTACCAAAGGTTCAGCTGATTATTCTTAGCTTTCCAGATATCATGCTTACAGCTGTTCCAAAGACACACACACAGTATACGTATTAAGTGGCACATGTATATTCATTTTGCCGGGCAACTACTTCGGGATCTAATGAGTTAAGCCTCTCCGCTCTACTGCACCGTTCAGCAGCATTTGCACTCTCCTTCTCCATGGCTATACCACAGTGGCAAACGCCAGTCAGAGGCGCTATCAAGAGGCTCCAGCGCAGTGTCAGATGGCGACTGCACAGGGAAGGCGCGCGCGTTGGCGTACATTTGTCTACCAATGCTATGACGGCACTCCTCTAGAAAGCGCAAACCGGTGGCGGCAAGTCGCGCGCGGCCGCGGCCGAGTGCGAGGGAGGTGCTGGCTCTGGTGTGTGACATGGTGGCACCACTGATCATCTGCGCAGCGCATCGAATTGCGCGCACACCGATGGCGGAGTATCATTGTGCATGCGCAGACCAGTGCCACGCGAAATTGGCTCAGCGAGGCCAGTGTAGCTAAGGCTACAAAAAGCTGTAGAGAATAATCCAGTAACACGTTCCGCTCTTAGGTTCGCATTCCTGTGAAACGTAGTGCGCACTTCACGCTAACGGGAGCGGATCCAGGATGATGATGATGATGTGTGGCGCTTTATGGCGCAAGGGCCAATTGATGGCCAAAGAGCGCCATTTCAATGACTGGAGTTGGACAGTGATATATTGCGTGGCTGTATAGAGGTCCTAAAATTTCTCGCTATAATGCGGGTAAAAACATAAGTATTAAAATTATGACAGTGGCGTGATATGGATAGTAAAAATTGGTGACAAATGGTTTTGGTAATAAAAACACGTGTAAAAACATTTTGCACTAGCACAAGTGCCTCATCAGCGCCCTTGAGTCCAAGGGCTGCGAGGCAAGTGCTTATCAATGTAGTCACTGCAGCAGCAACCTCTCTTGAGAGGTCGAGCTACGCATTGCCTGGGCATATGACATGATAAAAGCAAACATGTCTTAAAAAAGCTAGCAACGATTTATGAGTGAACAGTGGTTCCCTAGCGATGAACATTGCAGGGTGTAAAGGTTTGGTTTGGTTTGGTTTGCTTTTGTCGTATATAGGCAGCTTAGGCCATCATGCACCAAACGCCTGGTATGATTATTTTAAAATGTTGGGATGCCTCGCCGAGTCCTTGCCTAGGCAAGGGCCTTGAGGATACCAACCAGGCCTAAAAAAAACCACGATCGTCTTCTCAAAAGTGGGGAGCCGTACGAGGTGTTCCTGTGTATTTAAACGATGCAGTGTATAAGTTGAGAGTTTGTCTAAAAATTCTGCTTCGTTTAGGACGCTAATGAGTTATCAACAAGCGCGTCTTCACTTAAAAGCAGCGCAGGATTGATATTCACCGCTATTGGATTCACCGCGATTGATACAGCGTAGCATTCTGCGGTAAATACGGATGCACATTGCAGTAACCGAACTGTATGTTCCCAATGATTGTGTATTACCGCACTTTCAACATATTGCCACAGGAATGGAACGAGGTTTAGCCATGCCAATGCGAGTATGTTCCATGGTGTGAAAGAAGAAGAGGATGGTTGGTGTGTGCTCGTGCTCTAACGTTCGGTTCGGATCGACGTCCAGTTCTGCTCCTGCGAACAGACGTTGTGGTCGTTCTGTGATCACGTGACATTTTCTGGTGGAGGTGCTGGGTAGTGTTGTATGCACTGCAATCAGCAGCAAGGTCCCGACACTAGTCGCGACTTGGAAGAACCAGCTGACCTACGGCGTAGCAGGCTACAACTAGGCCTACCTCCTGAATTCGGACCATTTCCACAACTCGGCAGTACTATGGCTAGTGCGGGAACGCAAACCCAAGAAACATCAACGCTGCCTCCTCCATGGTTCTTCAACGTCCCGCGTACTCCAAAGCCGTTCCACGGTAACCCTTATGAGGACGTCGACGACTGGCTTGACGACTACAACCGTTGCGGCAGCGTCAACGAGTGGAACGAGCAGCGAAAGCTTCGGTATGTCTACTTTTATCTCGAGGACTCTGCGCGCACTTGGTTCGAAAACCATGAAGCCACTGTGACAACCTGGCCAGAGTTTTTCAACCAGTTGCGAAATACCTTCCGAAGCTCTGACCGAAAGGAGCAAGCGTAACGGCTCCTCAATTCCCGAAACCAACGTCCGAACGAGAGTGTTGCCATGTTCGTTGAGGACATGACGCAGCTGTTCAGGCGAGCCGACTCCTCAATGACGGAAGAGAAGAAGGTGCGCCTCCTAATGCGGGGAGTGAAAGGGCAGCTGTTCGCGGGACTAGTGCGGAACCCTCTCAGCACTGTAGAGGATTTCCTCCGCGAAGCCACGACAATGGAGAGAATGCTAAGGCAGCGTTCGTACCAGTATGAGCGTCCCGGCAGTCTTTCGTCAGTGTCGTCGGCCCTACCAACACCTCACGTCACGACTGTAAAAGACCTGACGGAGCTCGTGCGCAGTATTGTGCGCGAGGAGCTGCAAAAGCTGCACGTGGTGTCTTCTCCGCCCCATTTTGCTGCTCTAACGGATGTCGTTCGCGAAGAGGTCCGGCAGCTGGTGCACCCCATGACGACTCTGCGTGCAGCCGAAGTCCAACCCATGACGGCCCCGCGTCCAGCCGAAGCTCCGCTATTAACGTACGCGGAAGCACTACGTACTCCTGCACCGGCTGTTGGCTATCCGTCCCATCCGTCCACCCTGCAGACGGCACCGTCATTCTACTCGGCACCACCGCAGTACGGCAACCCACCCCTTACACGGAAATCCAGTGTATGGCGTGCTCCCGACAACCGGCCTCTATGTTATCACTGTGGTGAACCAGGTCACATCTACCGTGAGTGTGCCTACAGGCACATGGGTCTTCCCGGCTTTCGTCCGGATGCTCGTCGACCCAGAGATGGTGAGTGGCCCCGTGCTATCGCCGAATACTTGGCAAGCCAACGATCCTCAACCCTTCCGCGTCGCCAATCCCGCTCACCATCTCCACGGCGTTCCACGTCACCTGGCCAACAATCAACCTTTGCGGACGTCCTTGCAGGAAGATCGCCTAGATCCACAAGCCCGCGCAGGGGAAACTAAGAAGAGCGACCTCTGGGGGTGAGGCCGCTGTTGATCGACCGTTACAAGACCCTCCCCCGATTTGCCTGCCGACATCTGACGACATTCTTTCACCGACGTGTGCCATCCACGACAAACAGGTCTCTGCTCGTATCTCTGTTCTTGTCGACAACCACCCGCTGACCACTCTGGTAGATACGGGTGCCGATTATTCTGTGATAAGCGCTGACCTCGCTGCACAGCTAAGAAAGGTAACGACACCTTGGGGACATGGAACCAACCTCCGGACTGCGGGAGGTCACCTATTGACACCGCTAGGAATGTGCACTGCCCGCCTCCGAATTCGTGAGTCGACGTACATTGTTTCCTTCGTTGTATTGCGCGAATGCTCCCAAAACCTTATTCTCGGAATGGATTTTCTCCGCGAGCATGGAGCCATTATTAACCTTCGCGACCTGCTCATAACGTTATCTAACGACCATGCAGCCCTACGAAAGGATGCCGTTGCGCCGACCACAACACTTCGAATTGCTGACGACACCATCGCACTGCCGCCGTGCGCCAGTATGTTGGTAACGGTGGAGAGCGACTGTGACAACAAGAGTAGTGGCATCGCGGAAACTAACCTCTCGGTGCTCTTGGCTCGGCAGATTTGTGTCGCGCGTGCTATCGTCAAACTGAAACATCGGAGGGCTCAGCTTCTGATCACGAATTTCGGCGGCCAGTACCAACACTTGGCAAAGCGAACAGCAATCGCGAACTTTGAAGCCATCGATGACGAAGAATGTTCCACTATCGGTCCGATTGCCACTGCTGCCGAAGGTAACACTGCATTAGCCAGTACAGTTGACGTGAATTGCCAGCTATCCTGTGCGCAGCAACAGCAGATACGCATGATTTTACGTACGTATAGCGATTGCTTTGCATCCACCTCCAAAATCAAGCAGACCCCAACCGTGAAACACCGCATTATAACGGATCCTACCGAACGGCCTGTACGACAGCACGCCTACCGCGTGTCGCAAAAAGAACAAGAGGCAATACGTTTTCAAGTGAAACAGATGCTCGACGACGACGTCATCCAACCCTCGAACAGTCCATGGGCGTCACCCGTCGTACTTGTTCAAAAGAAAGACGGCACTCTTCGATTTTGCGTCGATTACCGGACGCTCAACAAAGTGACGAAGAGAGACGTCTATCCTCTCCCCCGCATAGATGATTCACTGGATCGACTTCGACATGCCCGATATTTTTCCTCAATGGATTTACGCTGCGGCTACTGGCACATCGAGGTCGATGAACGTGACAGGAAAAAAACAGCATTCATAACTCCTGATGGCCTCTACGAATTCAAAGTGATACCATTTGGATTGTGCTCTGCACCGGCAACGTTCCAAAGGATGATGAACACCGTCCTGTCCGGTCTGAAGTGGGAATCCTGCCTCGTGTATTTAGACGACGTCGTTGTTTTTTCCAAAACATTTGAGCGACATTTACAACGACTTCAGTCCGTCTTCGTCGCTATTCGATCCGCAATCCTATCTCTAAAACAGGAGAAGTGTCATTTCGGCTACGAAGAACTAAAGTTCCTCGGCCACCTTATCAGTCACGATGGCATTAGACCAGACCATGAAAAGACCATGGCTGTTGCTGCATTTCCTCCACCTTCGAACAAACGGGATTTGCGCCGGTTTTTGGGTCTCTGCGCCTACTACAGGCACTTTGTCCAGAGCTTTGCCAACATCGCTGAACCTCTTACCCGTTTAACGAAGGAGGATACTCCTTTTGTGTGGGGTCCAGAGCAGAGAGCCGGTTTTTCCCAGCTTCAGCAGTGCCTTCAGATTGAACCCTTACTAGGGCACTTTGATGAAGATGCCACCATCGAACTTCACACTGACGCAAGCAACATCAGTCTTGGTGCAGTACTCGTCCAGTGGCAAGACGGCGCTGAACGTCCCATCGCTTATGCTAGCCGTATTTTGTCATCTGCGGAAGCTAACTACTCGACCATGGAGAAGGAATGTCTTGCTGTTATTTGGGCGATAACAAAGTTCCGACCGTATCTGTATGGCCGTCCATTCAGAGTAGTTACGGACCATCATGCCCTCTGTTGGCTGGCCAATCTCAAGGACCCTTCAAGGCGCCTCGCGAGGTGGAGCTTACGCCTTCAAGAATTTGAGGTTACAGTCGTCTACAAGTCGGGCCGCAGGCACACTGATGCTGATTGCCTTTCGCGCGCACCCCTCGCGACAACATCGAGGGACGATGATACCGATGGCCATTTTCTTTGTGCAGTCAGTGAATCTGACTTGGCCCAACAACAGTGGAATGATTCAGAGATCCAACAACTTATCAAATACCTTCAAGGTCGCAGCTCGAGTCCACCATCGGCATTTGCACGTTCAGAGTCATTTTGTCTCCGCAACGACATCGTCTACAAAAAGAACTTCGAACCTTATGCGACTGAGTACCTCCTCGTCGTTCCACCGGGGCTACGTGCTGACATTTTATCTGCCTGCCACGACGAGCCTTCCTCCGGCCACCTAGGATTCGCACGTACCCTTGCCCGGATTCGGACTCGCTACTACTGGCCAAAGCTCACCCAGGATGTCAAGCATTACGTTAAAACGTGTAATCATTGCCAGCGCCGTAAAGCCCCACCTGTGCGCCCTGCTGGTTTATTGCAGCCTGTTGCACCCCCGTCACAACCGTTTGAACGAATCGGCATGGACTTCCTTGGGCCCTTCCCAAAGTCGCATGATGGCAACCGCTGGACCGTAGTCGCTACTGACTATTTAACGAGGTACTGCGAAACGAAAGCCCTACAACGAGGCACCACCAATGAGGTTGCGTATTTTTTCATCAACAACATCGTCCTCCGCCATGGAGCGCCAACAGTTCTTATCACTGACCATGGAACAGCCTATACAACCCAATTGATGCAAGACGTCACGAGACTTAGTGGAACAGCTCATCGCAAAACGACTGCATACCATCTACAAACCAATGTCTGACGGAGAGATTAAACAGGGCGCTCGCTGACATGCTATATATGTACGTCGACCGTGATCACAAAAACTGGGATGCAATTTTGCCATACGTAACGTTCGCTCACAACACTGCGGTTCAAGAGACTACGAGTTTCACTCCATTCCAGTCGCTTCACGGCCGAGAAGCAATTACGATGCTTGATGCCATGCTGTTGCCTGACACGACCGATATTACTACTGATGCGAACGACTTTATCCGGCTCGCCGACGCGGCCCGCCAGCTTGCACTCAAGCGGATCCGAAAACAACAACGAATCGACTCTCAGAGGTACAACTCCCGTCATCGCCACGTCATTTACCAACCCGGTGATCTGGTCTGGCTGTGGATCCCCGTTCGCAAAAGGGGCCACTCGGAAAAGTTACTTCACCGCTACTTCGGTCCCTATAGAGTACTACGGCACCTCACAGATGTCAACTACGAAATTCTGCTTGAAGACACAGCTCAGCGATCTCGATGTTCCCAGCAGGCCGACATTGTTCATGTGTCACGGATGAAGCCACACTACCCCCGAGCCACCTGACACTGCTTCATCATGCGTCTTTGTGCGTGTACGCGACTACTTTAACTTTTATTCGGCATTGGTCATCGGGGTGGTACTTTCTTTTTTCGAAGGAGGGGGGGTAATGCCACAGGCATGGAACGAGGTTTAGCCATGCCAATGCGAGTATGTGTCATGATGTGAAAGAAGAAGAGGACGGTTGGTGTGTGCTCGTGCTCTAACGTTCGGTTCGGCTTGACATCCAGTGCTGCTCCTGCGAACAGACGTTGTGGTCGTTCTGTAATCACGTGACAATATCGTGTCGTTTGGAAACCATCGGTGTAAAATGTTGTGTGTCTGGCATATTTTGCCTGAATTGCTAGAAATTCTTGTAGTATATGCTCATGCGGGGTTTCCTTTTTTTGAAATTGAGTCAGCGTGAAGTCGCACACAGAGGGGAGGCAGTACCAAGGAGGGAGTGCTTTGGGTCTCTGAGCAATCATCGGCAACGTGTCCTTTGTATTTAAGCCTCGGCACGTCTCTTTAAATCTGAGGAGGAGCGGCCTAAATGCTTGGGGTTTGTTAATAAATAGTGTTCTGGATGGGCATTGAGTTACTATAGCGTGACAAAGGTGGTTGGGCAGTGATCGAATCTTTAGAACCTATGAGCATGTGAGCATGATTATTCTGTCTCCCAGTGGTTGTTCATTTGCTTCTACATACAGACTTTTTATAGGTGACGTCCTAAATGTGCCGGTTGCGAGGCGCAGACCTTGATTGTGTACCGGATACAGCTGTTTCAGATATGATTTTCTCGCTGATTCATATACTATACTACCATAATCTAGGAAGGATCGTACAACAGAGCGGTAAATTTGTAGTAAGCCTGTCCTATCTGAACCCCAGCGTTTGCGTGACAGAACCTTCAGTATCTTCAGAGATTGGGATGCTTTTTTCATTAACGCTTTTATGTGTGGAAGGAGTGTAAGCCTTTTATCAAATACTATACCCAAAAACCTATGTTCTTTCTTTACAGGTAGTTCCGTTTGATTTAGGTGTAAGGTAGGGTCTGTCTGTATGCCTCGTTTAAGAGAGAAGAAAATGGCCACAGTTTTTTTTGCAGAAAAGCGGAAACCATTTCTGTCTGCCCATGTTGTTAGTTTGTTAATTGCTAACTGCCCTTGTCTTTCACATGTCGATGTGTTGCAGGATGTGCTAGCTATTTGGAGGTCGTCGACATAGATTGAGTACATGATGGACTTGGGTATTGCTTTGCTGATCGAGTTCAATTTTATGACAACTAGTGTTGTGCACAGAATGCACCCTTGGGTACTCCATTTTCTTGAGTGAAACTTTTCGATAGTGTTAAACCTAGGCGTACCTGGAGTGAACGGTTATATAGAAAGTCTTTGAGGCAGTTCAACATCCTTTCACAGATTCCTAGCTCAGCCAGGTCCTGGAGGATTCCGAACCTCCAGGTGGTGTCGTACGCCCTTTCTAAGTCAAAAAAGACGGCCAGACAATTTCGTTTGTGTATGAAAGCTTAACGGACAGTGTGTTCGAGTCGTACTAGGTGATCCGTTGTGCAGCATGATTTTTTTAAAACCGCATTGATGAATATCGAGGAGTTTTCATGATGCTAAGACAAATGACAGCCTAGTATTAACAACACTTTCGAACGACTTTGCGAGACAGCTGGTGATAGCTATCGGCCTCTAGCTACTAGCACTGGTTGGTGGCTTTCCCAGTTTCAAAACAGGGGTGATGATGGCCTTCTTTCAGGCTTCAGGTAATTTTCCGGATATCCAATCTTGTTTGAAGAATGTTAAAAGTATTTGTACGGCGCGTTCGGAGAAATGAGCTAACATTTCGTTGTGTATCTCGTCGGGTCCCGCTGCAGTTTTCTTGCCTGCTGTCAATACTGTGCGTATTTCTTGATAAGTAATTAAGCAGTTTTATGGTTCTTTGTGTTTTCTCTTGTTGGAAGTCTTTGTTTTTCGGCTGCGTGTTTGTGTTTCAGAAATGATGGCGTATAATGTGACGAGCTGGAAACAGCACAGAAAAATCCACCTAGAATATTCGCCTGTTCTTCAATACTTGTCTGCACGCCAGGAGGCGTCAGCAACAGTACAGTGAATGGAGAAAACTTGCCGTCTATCTTCCGGACCCGTTTGCACATTTCCTTTGATGTGGTGGTGCTGTTTATGGAAGCGATGTACCTTTGCCACGATGCTTCTTCAGCATTGCGACGGACGTATCTGGCCTTGGCTCTAGCTTTTTTAAAACTTACAAAGTTTTCCGGTTTTGGGTACCGGCGAAAGGTCCGCCAGGCTTTACTTTGCTTCTTTTTAGCTTCTCTGCATTCGCATGTATACCATGTTTTGCGATTTTCTTTTGCGAGTCCAGATGTCTGATTGATAGATAGCCGGGCAGCTGTTATGATACAGTTTGTAATACATTCGTTTTGTTCATGTATGTTGAGTTCTTCTGTTTCTAGTTTTTCCAGGCAAGCCTTTTCTTGGAATAGGGCCCAGTCGGCTAAATGAAGCTTCCAACGTCGTGGTTTTTGTTGAATGACTTGACTTGTTGTTGTTTAGCTGATTAGTATGGGCAGATCGTCGCTTCCATATGGGTCGTTCAGTACATCCCACTTAAAAACCATACAAACAGAGGATGAACTAAATGATAAGTCTATGCAGCACATTTTTCTTGAGCTAGGAGAGCAGTAGGTTGCTTTTCCTGTAATAAGTAGTCATATGTTAATATTGCTCAATAAAAAAAATTCAATGATTTGGCCTCTAGTGTCAGTTTTTTCACTACACCAAGAAACGGAGTGTACATTAAAATTTCCAACCACCAAAAATGGCTCTGGCAGCTGTTCTATAAGGTGTTCTAAATCAGAAATGAATATTTTAGGATGTGCCTCCAAGTATGCGCTGCACAATGTAATCGATTTAAATGGGTGTATGCTGGCCACCACGGCTTTTATTCTGGTTGCAAGTTTGTGTTCTCGTGCTGGTACTCCACTCTTGATTATAATTGCAACACCACCTGAGAGCCTACTTGCCTGCTCTCGGTAGTGCCGGAATACACTGTAGTTTATCAATATGTTTCTATGTTTAGGACCTAGATTAGTTTCTTGTAAACACAAGGCTACAGGTGAGTAAGTGGCTAGTATGTCTTTTATGTCATTCAAGTTAGGTAGGAGTCCTCTGCAGTTCCAGTGTATAAAAGCCATGTTGTATGTTACGGGTAGTGTAAAACTCAAGTTTTCTTATCAGGCCCAGTAATTCTGGGCTTGTCTTTTTTCGATGTAAGGAGTCCCGCCGTCGTCCTAACGTCGACGGTCCAGGACTACCCTGATTGTGTCCATCGCATCGCCTGACACGACGGACGTCCGCCCTGATTGCACGGATTTATTCTCGTTTAGCCTCGCCGCATGGAGAGAGGCTTTGAGGCTCGCTGACTCTAGGGTTCGCACAGCCTGAGTTTGAGGTACTGGTGCAGTGTGAGCTGCGTCCACTTTGGGCGCTTGGTGCCCTGCCCTGACCTCACTAGGTGTGCCCTGGGCAGGCGCTGAAGGCCGCTGTGTTGCCGCGCCCTGTTGCAGCACAACGGAGTAGCTTCTGCTTTCCACCAACGAAAGACGCTTCCGCGCTTCTCTGAAGCTGATATTTTCCTTCACTTTGAGACTAACAATGCTTTTTTCTTGTTTCCATAATGGGCAAGCACGCGAGTACGCAGGATGACTACTCTCGCCGTTCTCACAGTGTTGTGGTTCAACTTCGCAATTTTCGGAAGTGTGTTCGTGAGAGGCACACTTAGCACATGTGTTTAGACCTCTGCAGCTCTGCGAGCCGTGACCGTAATGTATCGTTTAGCACAGCAGAACACAGATGGTCGGAAACAGGATCGCCAGTGGGTGTAACCAATGATACTTTACTGGTGCCAAGTGGTTTCATTATACTCCAAAAACGTTTAGGGTTAGTCTTAAGGATATTTGGCAGGGTTAAATTGAAGAACGAGGATTTAATATCCTTTAGCGCTCGCGAATATGCTAAAGAGGCTGTCTTGTACTTTGTCCAGTTGGCCGGTTTAAGTGAATACTTAGCGATTCTAAAAAGTCTTTTTTCCTGTTAGAAAGTCGGTTTAAGTATTTGTTATACCATGGAGCTTGGTTATTGGAGTACACCCGGGGAAGAGGGATATGGAGATGAATCAGTTCAGACACTTTATTACGGAACAAACACCAATTAATTTCTACTGAGCGCCCAAGATAACCTGGTAAGAAAATGTCTAAAAAGAAGCACAGTTCATTATTATAGGCTAGATAGTTACCCTTGTTGTAGTCTCTGATATTCTTGGACTGTTTTACTGATGGTGCATGCGACAAATGAAATGTGAAATCCAAAATATTATGGTCGCTCAGGCCAGGCATGTGCAATACGCGTGACGTGACAGTCTCTAATGACGTTAGTACTAGGTCTATAAGGGAAGAAGTTTGAGTGACACGTGTGGGTAAGGTGACGATTTGTGTTAAACCAAAGTACATGCAGGTGGTGATAAACTGGTTGGCCTCAGTTGTCGGTGGGTTGGTAAGTGGGCATGCGTGCAACCTATCAATATTCGGGTAAAGTCCCCCAGTAGTATGAGTTGTGCATTGGCATAGCGAACCCTGACTTGATTTACGCAGTCGTGCAAGCTATCACAAAATGACGCATCGCTTCATAGGGAGCGATAGCAGACCCCAACAATAACTTTCTTGAAATTTACATTCAAGCAGCACCACACAGATTCAATTGGTTGGTTGGTTGCGAAACTTTATTGAGGTCCTGCAAGGCGCGCGTCAGCGCGCAGCGGGCGGCTCCCACGTCGGGACCGTTAGGCCAAGCCTATCGGCCGCTCCGCGGGCCTGCTGGACGGCCCAAAGTTGGTCGGCCAGGAGGGAGCTGCGAAGGGCCGCCTCCCACCTGACCGATGTAGTGTTGGGGTTAGTGTACATTGCCTTGCACTCCCAGAGCATGTGCGCCAGCGTGGATACATCCCCACATTCGGGGCAAGCGTCATTGGGGAACACGTCAGGATAAATAGCGTGAAGGGATCTCAGGTTAGGGTACGTGTCGGTCTGCAGTAGTCTGAGCGTAAGGGCTTGTGGCCTATTAAGATTTGGATGAGGGAGTGGATATAGTCTCCGCGCGAGGTAAAAATATTTTGTTATTTCGTTGTACGTGGCAGGCGCACACAGATTCAATGTTCGAAATTATTGGTATGCAGTAGCAATCAAGCAATCAATGTGCCACGTGAGGCTGTGACTGCGCCTCCGCCTTCTACGACCCCTTGGCAATTGATGGTTGGTGCAGCAGCTATTGAGTACAGCGCACCCCCACACCCAGGAAGGGCACCACGCTTACCAGCTCCTCGCCATGACCAGCGCCCCCAGCGTCCGCCTTCTTCGCTACGCCCGGTATATCCCTATGATATACGGAGCGAACGGACCCACACGCAAGGGAAGACGATGTTCGATTCATCGACAAACAAAGAGAGTTTCGACCTCTCACAGTTTGCTACTCTTGTGGTGTACCAGGACATATTTCTCGATTTTGCAACCGTCGACGTGTAGCCCCACGGTATGGCTACCCACCACACTTTGCGCGGGCTTCCAAACGACTTCTCGATGACCCGCGAGCGAGTACTATGGCCCACCACAACACTTCACAAGATCGTCTGATCGACCGTACGACGACCCTAGGGCAACACACCTGCTGCCTCGTGACGACTACTGGACACGCAGCTTCCGGAACCACTCCCCTACATCTGACAGGAGCTTGACGCCTCCACCGCCTCGTGTTCCCCGTTCTCCTTCACCGCGGCGTAGCAACACGTCTCGTTTGCCACAGGAAAACTAGCAAGCGCGGCCGATGGAGGTCAGGTCGCCGGAGACGTGCTAATATCAGAAATACCTCCTGTGTTGATGCGGAAGAACAAAGTACGTGTTTTTGTTGACGATGTGCCTGCGATGGCTTTGGTGGATACGGGGGCAACAATTTCTGTCATAAGGGCGTGTTTTAAAGATACCTTGGGACGAAAGGTTTTATTTAAGTGGAATCGAGCTTCGAAGTGTTGCGGAGTGAGTGGTGAGCCACTGAATTCTGTTGGTGTGTGTCAAGGTGTCGTGTTTCTCGGGGGCCACGTTATCCCAACTGAGTTCGTGATTATTCCGCAGGCAACACATGATGTTATTTTGGGTATGGACGTTTTGAAGGAATGTGGTGCGACTGTAAACTGCCGCACAGGGACAATATTTTTGAGTGATCACGTTCCGTCAGGACTCTTGGGAAACCCTGTGGATGGTGAGACGGCATTGTGTGTCTGTGGCGACACTATCATACCACCGTTATCCACCGTTCATGTACCTGTTGGTTGCAGCGACAGCTATTCCGCCAACTTTGATGCCATCGTCGAACCAGTGTACACCAATTGCATGAAAAAGAATGTGTTGATCCCACATTGTGTGGTGTTGATCCGACGTGGAAGCACTGGTTTATGGACTGTCAATTGCTCCACAGAACCCGTGATATTACCAGATAGTCTAAAGTTATCCGTCGTCGGTGGACAACTCGAGGCCTTACTGATGACCGAGCTTGGAGATGCGCCGGAAGAGCATCGTAGTCACAGTTTGGAAACGGCTCTTTTGTCAATGGTTAATAAGTCGCTGACCACAAGTGAACGCCGAACAATAGTGAATGTGCTTTCGAAGCACGTTTCTGCATTTGACTTTGCGCAGAAAGACAAAGCGCCCTTAGTTCCGGCTTCTCGGACATGTCACACCATCAACACTGGTTTGGCCAATCCGATCAGACAAAAGCCAAACCGTGTTTCGCCATCTGAGAGGCGGATAAATAATGAGCAGGTGAACAAAATGATTCAAAACGGAGTCATTCAATAGTCGGCGAGTCCATGGGCAGCCCCAGTGATTCTCGTTAAAAAGAAAGACGGATCCTGGAGATTTTGCGTCGATTTTCGCCGATTAAATGCTGTAACAAAACAAGACGTGTACCCACTTCCACGTATTGATGATGCCATGGACTGTCTACATTCGGCCTCTTACTTTTCCTCTGTAGACTTAAGATCGAGCTACTGGCAAATTTCCGTGCATCCTGAACATAAAGAAAAGACAGCCTTTGTGACCCCTCACGGCCTTTTCGACTTCAACGTGATGCCATTTGGACTGTGCAACGCACCAACGACGTTCGAGCGATTTATGGACACAGTTCTTCGTGGCTTGAAGTGGAGCATTTGCATGTGCTATCTCGACGACGTCGTCATCTTTTGCCGCACCTTCAGCGAACACAATTGACGTCTGGATACCGTACTGACTTGCATAAGAAACGCTGGCCTTGTTCCTAACTCAAAGAAATGCCACTTTAGAGACCGACAAACCCTTGATCTCGGACAAGTAGTCGATCAGGATGGCATCCGTCCAGATCCCCGGAAGACAGCAGCCGTTGAAACGCTCAGCGCGCCGCGCTCTGTTAAGGAGCTCCGCAGTTTTCTTGGGCTTGGCTTATATTGTCGCCGCTTTATACCTAAATTTGCCGATGTCGCGGATCCGCTGACATGTTTGCTACGGAAGAATACTCCCTTCGAGTGGACTCCGGAGTGCGACTCCTCTTTTCGTCAACTGAAGTTCCTCCTGACGTCGCGGCCTGTTCTACAACACTTCAATCCATCAGCTCCAACAGAATTGCACACGGATGCCAGCGGCATAGGAAATGGTGCCATCCTAGTTCAACGTTATGGTAACCGCGAGCACGTGATCACATACGCAAGTCGTTCCTTGAGTAGGCTCGAGCAGCATTACACTGTCACAGAACAAGAATGCCTCGCGGTAGTATTTGCGATTCAGCGGTTTCAGTCTTACCTATATGGACGCCCCTTTACAGTCATCACCGACCACCACTCATTGTGTTGGCTCGTCAACCTTCGGGACCCTTGCGGCCGCCTAGAGCGCTGGGCACTTCGGCTCCAAGAGTATAACTTTATAGTCTCGTACAAAAGTGGTTGACGACACGCCGACGCAGATTGCCTTTCGCGCATGCCACTAAGCTCTACAGAGTGTGACGCCGATGACCTCGACCACCTCGTAGCTTCTTTGTCACTAAAGTTTCCCGACCTCAGTACTTTCAAAGATGAACAGCGAAAAGACACCATGCTATCATCGCACTGCACAGCTCCTATGGCATGCCATTTCTGTGTACGCGATGGACTCCTGTATAAGAAGACCTTTTCCAGCATTGGTGCACGTTTGCTCCTGGTAGTGTCGGAAAGCCTTCGGACAGCGATTTCAAGTGCTATGCACGATCATCCTACGTCCGGACATTTAGGTTCTGCGCGGACGCTTTACCGTGCTAAGGAACGCTTTTATTGGCCGGGAATGCGACAATCAGTCGAGGTGTATGTGGCCAGCTGCACGCAGTGTCAACGCCACAAACGCCCATTTACTGCTCCGGCTGCTTTTCTACAGTCCTTGCCTCCTCCAAGCACACCTTTCCAACAAGTGGGCATTGACCTCGTGGGCCCTTTTTCAAAGTCGGCTAAGGGCAATCGCTGGATAATTGTGTGCGTCGATTACCTCACGCGTTACTGCGAGACGGCCGCCACACCAACCGCAACTGCCAGCAACGTTTCTGTGTTCCTGCTGCAGCACGTAATCCTCCGACATGGCCCACCTCACGTGATCATCGGTAATCGTGGACGACAATTTACGGCAGATATAGTAGAACAGCTGCTTCGATTGAGTGAGTCCCGCCTTCGTCACTCGTCGCCATACCATCCGCAAACAAATGGGCTCACGGAGCGCACCAACCGCACAATCGTAAACATGATCTCTATGTATTTGGAATCTGGCCACAAGAACTGGGATGACGTGCTACCATTTATAACGTACGCATTCAACACCGCTAAGCACGTGACAACAGGCTATGTTGCGCATGCCTGGGAAGAAAGCGAAGATAGGTGAACATGCTGGCTGCCCCAAGCTGGAGAAAGTATGAAGACGACGAAACTGCGACCGTCAACCTGTTGGCCGCTCCGGCGCTTCTCTTCGCGACCAAAATAAACGGCCCCTTCAGCCGTATACGTCCTGGTCCTCCTTGTGCGTGACAATATATATATATATATATATATATATATAAATTATAGGTGTTGTACGTCAAGAAAGGTTCAGACGCAGCTTGGCAAAATGTGCTTTATCAGGCAGGTCTGGCCAATGGCGAGCGGCGTGCGCGAGCTACTACTACAGCCACCGATCATCATCGTCTTCTTCATTACCAGTAGAGCGTTCGTTATTCAGATTCATTACAATTATTCCCCGCGAAATAAGGAGCCATCCTGGCGACCTATGAACAAGTAAACACGGGAGGGTCGTAGCAGGGCTTAAGTCTCGAGACGTGTACAATTTCCTGGCCCCGACGACGTTGGTCAGAAGATGGTTCCAGTGGCTCAATGAGGTAATTTACTGGCGACGTTTTTTGTAGCACACGATATGGGCCGTGACACTTAGGGACCAACTTGGTAGAAAGGCCAGGTGTAGCAGAAGGGACATGCAGCCAGACGAGTGAACCTGGATCGTAGGAAGTAGTGTTATTTGATGCGTCATAGTAGTGCTTTTGACGTCCTTGGTCTTTGGTGGTGAATGATCTTGCCAATTGGCGGCATTCTTCAGTGTATGTAGCAGCTTGAGACAAAGTTGTGGACTCTGAGGAGTCATGTTTTTACGAAATAATGGTGTCCATAGTGCAAGAAGGTTCGCGTCCGTAAAAGAGGTAAAAAGGAGAGAACCCAGTAGTGCTTTGAATGGCGGTATTATAGGCGAACGTGATAAACAGGAGCACTCGGTCCCAATTGGAGTGGTCTGACGAGATATACATAGACAGCATGTCACCAAGGGTGCGGTTGAAGTGCTCTGTCATTCCATAGGTCTGGGGATGATAGGCGCTTGTAGTGCGGTGAACGACGTGGCACTCACGCAGCAATGCTGTGATGACGTCTGACAAGAATACGCGACCACGATCGCTCAGTAACTCCCGAGGTGCTCCATGACGTAATATGATGTTGTGAAGAACGAAAGTTGCAACGTCTTTTGCTGTAGACGAGGGAAGGGATGAAGTTTCGGCATCCCCCGTGAGATGGTCGATGGCAACTATGATCCAGCGGTTATCGTCAGCAGTGTTGAGAAGGGGACCATAGACATTGATGCCGACGCGGTCGAATGGTCGGGATGGGCATGGTAGGGGTGGCAAGGTACCGCTGGCGTGATAAGGGGGAGTTTTTTGTCTCTGGCACGTCGAGCAGGCCCGAATGTATTGTCGTATAAAACGGTACATGCCACGCCAGTAATATCGGATACGTATGCGAGAATAAGTCTTCAGGAAACCTGCGTGGCCACATTGGGGGTCATCATGAAACGTGGAACAAATTTCGGATCGCAGATGACGCGGAATCACGAGTAGCCACTGACGTCCACCGGGTGCGTAGTTGCGTCGGTACAGCACGTCGTCACGAGTGGTGAAGTGCTCGACTTGCCAACGCAACGTGTGATAAGGGGGGGAAGCCGTCCACCCAGCCAGGATGTCTAGAATCGAAGCAACCCAAGGGTCCTTGCGTTGCTCAGATGGCATCTCGGCGATGGTGACGGCAGTGGCATTACAGGTTAGACTTTCGCAGCAGTCCGGGTTAGGGGTAGGGGCGAACGGGATAGGGCGTCTGCGTCCGAATGTTTCCGGCCGGAGCGATAGACCACGCAAATATTATATTCTTGGATGCGTAATGCCCATCGGGCGAGGCGACCGCTTGGATCCTTCAGTGACGACAACCAGCAGAAGGCGTGGTGGTAAGTCATGACGTCAAAAGGGCGCCCGTACACGTGAGGTCGAAATTTCTCTATCGCCAAAATAATGGCGAGGCATTCCTTTTCAGTGATGTAGTAGTTGATTTCGGCTTTGCTAAGAGTTCGGCTTGCGTAGGCAACCACGTACTCTTGGAAGCTGTCTTTCTGCTGTGCAAGAATAGCGCCTAGCCCGACACCACTAGCGTCGGTGTGGATCTCTGTGGGTGCCGATGGGTCGTAGTGTCGCAGAATAGGCGGTGACGTGAGGTGGTGGCGCAGTTCATTGAAAAAATTGTCACAGGTAGCAGACCAGGCTGAAAGCTCTCTAGAGCCAGCGAGGAGCTTGGTCAAAGGAGCGATGATCGTCGCGAAATCACAGACGAAGCGCCGGAAGAGCAAAGGCCTATGAAGCTTCGGAGCTCTTTCATGGTGGTCGGTTTGGGAAATGCTGAAACGGCTGTAAGTTTGGCAGGGTCAGGAAGAATGCCGTCTTTTGAAACCACGTGGCCAAGGATCGTAAGCTTTCGAGCGGCGAAATGGCACTTCTACACGCGAGGACTTTCTCGAGGTGAGTTAAATGGGTTGCGAAATCAGTTGAAAAGACGACAATGTCATCTAAATAACAAAGGCAAACGTTCCATTTGAGGCCTCGAAGGATAGAGTTCATCATTCGCTCGAAAGTAGCTGGCGCGTTGCAGAGGCCGAAGGGCATGACTGTGAATTCGTAAATCCCGTCGGGCGTGATGAAATCTGTTTTTTCGCGATCGGCCTCTGCCATGGCTACCTGCCAGTATCAAGAGTGCAGATCTAAAGAAGAGAAAAATTCGGCTCCCTGTAGGCAGTCCAAGGCATCGTCAATGCGTGGCAGCGGATAGACATCCTTGCGCGTGATTCGGTTGAGACGTCGAAAGTCCACGCAAAACCTGATGGATCCGTCCTTCTTCTTCACCAACACAACTGGAGAGGCCTAGGAACTGCTTGACGGTTCGATTATGCCACGTGTCAGCATGTCGTCAACCTGTTCATTGATGTCACGGCGTTCGGTAGTTGACACACGATATGGATGCTGCCGTAATGGCGTCTCTTAACCGGTATCTATACGGTGAATAACAGATGACGCTCGACCTAATGAAGGCTGATTGTGGTCAAACGAGGCTCGAAAACGCTATAGGAGCTTGATCAGCTGTTCCTGCTGCCCAGGTGTGAGGTCACAATCAATGGACTTGCGGAATACAGCCATAGGTTCATTAGCGTCAGTTGCGCGTGTAATAGCACAAGTCGGTAAAAATGGCTTGTCTGAATAGATCGGGTCTTCGAAAATACAATATAAGTTCTCAAGGCTTCCCAGACACTCGCCGCGTAGCAGGATGTACGAACAAGCATAAACGCTTCACGCATAAAGTACCGCCGAACCATTGGAAAAGTTGATGACGGCAAACGAGAGGACGATGGTTTGGTGTTGCACACTAGTTATAGTTGGTCGGAACAGGAGCGTCGAGTTAGTGGCAGCAGGGGGAAACACAGGCACTAGGACGGCGGACAACAGCGCGATGCGGACGTCAGCTGCAGCAAACACTTTCGAGGGACTGTGGTGGTCGATATCAAGGCACGGATTCGTCAACGTGAGTTCAGCACAAGCGCAGTCGACGAGGGCCTTGTGGGTAGAAAGGAAATCCCATCCTTGTATGACGTCGTAAGATGAACGTGGGAGAACAACAAAGTTGACGGCGTATCAAACATCTTGGATAAAAATGCGTGCTGTGCACTCAGCTGTCGGCGCGATGAAATGAGAGGTGGTTGTACGCAGAGCAACATTCGTAAGCGGCGTTGTAACTTTTCACTAATCGCGACACAGTTTTTCACTAATTACAGAAACGACGGCGCCTGTGTCGACAAGTGCACGTACAGCAACACCTTCTACTAGCACATCAATTTCGTTGGTCGGACAAAGAGGAGGTCTTAGAAAGTTCGACGACGACGCAGTTCTTGCCTCCGGAACGGCGGCTGTCAGTTTACCTCTCGAGCGGGGCTCGTGCGCCGAAGCATCGGGGAGACAGATCGGCGACGGGGTGGTAATGACGGGCGAGAATCGAGAGGGCGTCGTGGGGATAATGAGTCGGTGATAGGAGGAGATGGTCGCTGGGGTTTCTGGGCAGCCTGGTAATTTGCAGAATTTCCATGGTCTGGAGGCTGGAAGTTGCGACGGCGACAGTAGCGTGCTACATGTCCCACGAAACCGCATGCGAAACAGTGGGTCGATTATTCAAGGTGCGCCATGAATTAACGACAGAAGGTCCAGGGGGCGAAGCGGGATGGGGTGCCGTGTATGTAGGCAGCGTCGTAGGGTAGGAGGACCTGGTGCCCCGGTATGCGCCAGAGACGGGTGGGGCTGGGGGTCTAGCAACGACGGCAGCGTAGGTCAGCGGCGTAGGGACCGATGGCGATGGAGGCAGTGCCTGCGTGACCTGTGTCTCAATGACCTGGCGTAGACGTGGATCTAACGAGGTCACTGGCGCGGATGCTTCGGCCACAAGAGAAAGCTGACGCGCAACTTCTTCACGAATGAATTGCTTGATGTGGGGCAGTAATACCCCTGTGACACGGGCACCCGTGAAGACCGTTTAACTCCCTCGTCCTTAAGACAGCGAAGATGCGGTCGGTGTCACACGGCCACCCTTACGTAAACGAAGGTGAATGGAGCATTTCGCAAAGGACGTTCAACGATCTCCCTTCGCAGCGAAACGAGGTACTCTCGTCCCCAGCAGTCTAGAGGTCAGAGAAAAATTTCGAGCACTAAGTGGCCGCAGTGAAAGAATAATACATTTTAGCAATATTAAACGTTCTTTCGTTGTAGTACTCATTCACAACGCGTGTTTGTTTACATATATTTACGCCCACCAGAGTTCACTTACTCTCAACACCGATGCCCTACACACACCGTGCCTCGCGAGTCGGGCCGGCCGGCGCCAGCCGATCAACGTCATTACCAGCGCAATATCGTACCACTTCTTCAAGTCGTCCGCTGTGTCACTCATGGCTGAAGAACACAAAACGTGCGCTCACGAGGCAAGGAAGCATAAGAACTTTCGTACCGGGCATGTACACAGGCAACAAAACAACTAAAAGCACAATGTGGCCAGCGTCACTAGCAGCATTGCTACATTTAGCAAATGCGTTTTTATTTGAAATAATTTTAATGCTTTGTTAGTCGCATACCTACTTATTAGTGCTTTTTTGTAAAATCCGCATAACGAGGATTCACAAAAAAATCAATAGGGATGAAATTAGAATACCTTCTTGAAAATCAAACAGTGCCAGCTGAGCCTCCTCGCGGCAACTGTTACAACCTTGTCATTGCCGTGTGTCACTGCCACAACTTCTTCTCCGTCGAACCCCCTAGGGGAGATTTACGTTGACGGTGTTCAACGGGGTTTGGTGGTGGCCGTGTAACAGGGGTATAAGACGGTGTGATCAGCAGCGACGTCGTGCACGAGGGCGGAAAGCTCAGCCGTATCATCAACGGCCCTGCGCGTCGAGACACGCTGCTTACGCAACTCGCCGTACTCCTGACAAAGCTGGACAACATCGGTGACGGTCTGTGGATTCCTAGCGACGAGCATCTGGAAGGTATCGTCGTCAACTCCTTTGATGATGTGCTTGATTTTGTCGCGTTCGGTTAGAGATTCATCGACAAGCTTGCAAAGAGACAAGACATCTTCAATGTAACTTGTAAAAGTCTCGTCCCTGCGCTAGAGTCGACTTCGGAGACGCTGTTCTGCGCGAAGCCGGCGCACGGCGGGACGACCGAAGACTGCGGCGATGGTGGTCTTGAAGGCGGACCAGTTGGTGAATTCGCCTTCGTGGTTCTTGAACCAGAGGCTGGCCACATCAGCGAGGTAAAAGCGCACGTTTGTGAGCTGGTCGCAGGCGTTCCACTTGCTGGAAGCGCTTACGATTTCGTACTTGACGAGCCAGTCCTCGACGTCTTGTTCATCGTTGCCGCGAAAAAATGGTGGCTTGCGTTGCCGAGGCACGCCAGTGCAGTAGACTGTCATTGGTAAGGCAGCTTGAGAAGGGCCAGGAGCAGTCATGGTGAACGGTGAGGGTAGCGTCTGATTGCGAAGTTACAGGTTGATGACTACCCCGCACCTCCACCACTTAAAATAGAGGTGTTGCACGTCGAGAAAGTTTCAGACGCAGCTTGGCAAAATGTGCTTTATCAGGCAGGTCTGGCTAATGGCGAGCGGCGTACGCGAGCTACTACTACAGCCACCGATCATCATCGTCTTTTTCATTACCAGCAGAGCGTCCGTTACTCAAATTCATTACAATATATATATATATATATATATATATATATATATATATATATATATATATATATATGTCAGCTGCCAGCTCGTAATAACTTCACGTGCTACGTGACGTTGTACTGGTGTTTGCCCGTTCGTTTCAACAACTTGATATATATACCCAAACTGGCACTAATAGAAATGCATATATATCTTTAAATGACAGGCAACAACATGAATGTCTCGTCATGAGCAATGTGATATAGGTGGCAGGGCGTTGGCGCTATCGCGGTGGCTTGATTTTTTTAAAATTGAATCCGAATAGTTATGCTGTAAAGTTACGGCATGGCCAACATGAATATCGGGTCATAATGTGAATATTATAGTGCTCAAGCACCTCACATATGCACGTAGAATATTCCATACGTGGCATGTGGCCGCGGTTATGTAAGGTGATTATATTGATGCATACAAAAATGTGCATCCAACGACGTGCGTGCATGACGAACATGAACGACATGTGACAACACATGCATACTCATCTTATGTCCCGTAGTAGAAATAACACAAATGACGCATAAAACGCCTTCAAGCCGCCGTGGTCGTTCCGATAGCATGGAATACAAATGCACTCATGAAAACAAAAGATTGTGAATGATGATAGGACATGAATGTTGGGGTTTGCTTTAAAGGGAAACGATGCAGCGCATGTAGCTCTTTGCCGAAGGCTTCGCATAGCAACGGTTACTATATATAACGAAATAGATGTGCCCGATTTTTTATTTTCACCTCAAATAGCTTGCTACGACTTCGCTCATGGTTACATTAGCGTTTTCGGAGTCTAAGATGCGCAATTCGTAAATTAACTTGCGCTTAATTTAGAAAAAAATATTTCGACCGCTTCTATTTTAATAGCATGGAGTTGGAGAAGTCATTTTTTGAGCTTTCGACATTGCTGATTTTGTGGGGTTATGTAGCCCTAGAAAAAATTTAAATATAGGGGCGATAGATTGTTGTTTTAAGTGACTGAAACTCGAAAAAAAGTTAAACTGATTCGACCACAATGTGGCTCCAAAATGACAAACACGCGATCACGACGCCGTAAGCTGCGCAGGCTTGCAGCGAACTCCTGAAGTGACATCGAAAATATTCAAATCACAATGACACTCCAGTTTTACGAAACCGTCATCAGCATTGTATCAATTTCACGGATGCTTCTGATTTGTATGACGTAAACCATGACATATGAGAGATCTTTTAGTGCAGAGTAGTCATCTTAGTGAATGTTTCAACGCGACGGTGTTGAAAGCTCTTTTCTGAGATGTTCAAGTTTCGATGGTGGTGTAGTGCGTGAAAATGGGTAAACTGTGGGCGGACAAAAAAAAGCAAATAATAAAGACCTCGGCTTTCAGCCGGAATCAGATTTCCTTTGAAAAGAGCTGGTGACCTACAACACAGCAACGGCAGTGCTCAGATCTCTTTTGAAAAGAGCCTCAACAAGAAAAGCTTATGCACGTGTCTTGCAGTGCGGGGAGTCTCGTTAGTTCACAAGTGTTAAACAGCGCGGCCACAGCATATAGTTGCACCGGCTGTCCCACGATTGGAATTTCACAAATATTCGTGGCTTAAAGGCATTACGAAGAACTCAGGCATAATTAGTAATCATCACCTTCGACTAAGTGTGCAGATATAAGTAAGCCCAAGTAGTGTCTTGGGGACAAGTATACCTTGTTGATTGGCCACACGATGAATCACTGAAGTGCATGTGAACTTGCAAACTGTTTTTTGCGGGGTAGTCGTAGTTATTCATGCCATTCCTTTCAGCGCAATCGTATCGGGCTTTTCAAGCGGATTCCGGACGCTATATTAGCTACATGTACTCCTCGTCCACCAACACCCCTTCCGCTCACCAGACGCTTCTGGATTCCCTGCTTGTCCTAATTTAATATTTCTCTACATACTTCTCTTTGGGCAGCGTCATCTGAGCACTCGCACAGCGCTGCCTCATCGAGGAGGTTCGGTGCACGGCCACCGTCAGAGAATTCTTTGACGAAGGCCATGCCACGGTCAAAACGTATATCGATAAAGGAACTGCTTGCTTTCTTGTACGTGTACCAGTTTCTTTTCTTATACGCACCAGACCCACTGAACACACCACAATATATATATATATATATATATATATATATATATATATATATATATATATATATATATAAATATATATATATATGTGATAGTAATAATTCAATGGGCCAGTTAGTCTTCGTGAAGGTATGGGATATGGCACAACGGGAGCGTTGTCAACAAGGATAAATATATTTATTTCCCAACAGTTTCGGGAGGGGACCTCCCTTCATCAGGGGATGAGTTATCCCCTGATGAAGGGGATAACTCATCCCCTGATGAAGGGAGGTCCCCTCCCGAAACTGTTGGGAAATAAATATATTTATCCTTGTTGACAACGCTCCCGTTGTGCCATATCCCATATATATATATATATATATATATATATATATATATATATATATATATATATATATATATATATACGGCGAAGAAGGAACCGGATCCCCGCAGCTGCAGACCTTCTACCAATCCCAGCAGCACCGCTAGTGCCAGGTTCGCGAGCGGCTGGTCCCTGCTTGCGTCAGGATCTGATAGTGCCTCGCACATTCGGTGGTAAATCTGGCGAGGACGTGAACGCCTGGCTCACACACTACAAACGTGTGAGCAAATACTACCAGTGGGACGCGGCGACCCAGTTGACCAACGTAGTATTTTTCTTAACGGACACAGCACTCGTTTGGTACGAAAACCACGAAGATGCCCTCACGTCATGGGATCGCTTCGTTTCCGAAATAAGAGCGTGCTTTGGAGACTCCGTGGCTAAGAGACAGCAGGCCGAACAAACGTTACTACAGAGAGCTCAGATCGCAGGAGAGACGTGCACGACCTATGTCGAGGCAATCTTGAAGCTCTGCAAGATTGCCAGCCCTTCTATGTCAGAGGAAGACAAAGTTGGCCACCTGTTGAAGGGCATTGCCGAGGATGTGTATCAGTTCCTCATCAGCAAAGATAGCCTTGCTACGGTAACTGACGTCATAAACCACTATCGCACATTCGAGACCCTGAAGATGCGACGTATCACCCCCAAGTTCGGTCGCCTACCGAATGTAACCACCGTGGCAAGTGTTGACGAATACACGCCGCTTGATCTCGCGTCGGCAATACGCCAGATCGTTCAAGAAGAGCTCACTCGACACACTCGCCCGACGCCGTACGAAGCTACACCCGCACTGCCTCCCTCTCAGCCTCCCGTGTCAATTGCGGCAGCAGGCATCGATGACTGCAACTACAGGCCACCCTCACCACCGAGGTCACAGTGCAATAACCACCCGCTGCGGAGGTATGGAGACCACTTCAGTTACCCCCATCAGCCAGCCAACACCTAATACGACCCGAAGGAAGATGTACCTGTACCACCACCACGTCAGCGCAATGCCTTCCAGGAGTACAATGCATACCGCCAAGCCCCTGTGTGCTACCGTTGCGGTATTGCCGGGCATATAGCTCGGTTGTGTCGTCCACAGAGAGGGCCGACATCCCGATATCATTCCCCATCAGAGTTTCCGCCAGCGGGCACTGGTCACAACAACGATCATTGGCCCGCCTATTGCAGGAGTGCCTCACGCTGGGGAAATCACCGTGGCAGTTTTCCCGCTTGTGACCGTAGTTTGACGCCTCCATCCGGCCGACTGCATCGTTCCCCTTCGCCGGGACGACGCCTGTCATCACGCCGCCGCCGGGAAACTAGCTAGCGCGACCAATGGAGACGAGGTCGCACAAGAGGATTTGCCTCAGATGTCTCCGCCAGTTATAATGTCGAAGAACAAGATACGTGTGGAAATAGACGGCTTTTCTACAAGCGCTTTGATGGACACTGGTGCTACGATATCAGTTATGAGCCTTTCTTTCAAAAGTCGCATTGGCCGCAAAGTTATGTTTTCTCGGGGCGAATCAGCAAGGTTTCGTGGTGTTGGTGGGGAAGTACTTCCTGTTAGAGTTTGTGCCGTCAATGTCTCATTAGCAGGAAAGGTGTTCCCAACAGAGTTTTTTTTTGTTGCAACCTTGTACCCACGATGTGATTCTCGGTCTTGGCTTTCTTCGAGGATGTGGCGCTTTCGTCGATTGTAGAAGCGATGAACTTTCCGTCAGCGGTGACATTGTTCCTGCCCTCGTCGAAGAGGCGCCGCAGGCCGCGAAGGATGCTCTGATTGTTTCCGACGAGCTGACAGTGCCGCCGTGGTCAATGAGGTCTGTTGCGGTGTTCGCCACAGAATCTGCTACATCTTTTGACGCCATTGTTGAACCTGCCATCATTCAATGTGCTAAGAAAGGCATACTCGTCCCTCGTTGCTTGGTATCTGTTGATGAAGGAGTAACCTTTCTGTGGGCACTGAACTGTTCGCCAATGCCGGTTGTGCTCCCTCGAGGAATGAAGCTTGGCGTCTTCGATGATTCCACTGAAGGTTCTGTAGCGGTCGTTAACAACGATGGAAGCGAGAAAGGTACAGTCTCTGGCAACCGCAGTTGCTCTTACGAGTCGCAGATCCTAGGCATGATTAGCGCCACATTGCGGTCACACGAGCAGCAGACATTACGCCATCTGTTGAGGCGACGTGCTTCGGTGTTTGACTTTTGCCAAGAGGAGAAGCCACTACCTTTACCATGTTCTCGCGCTCACTATGCATTGACACCAGCACTGCCCATCCAATCCGTGAAAAGCCTTACCGAGTATCGCCATCAGAACGAAAAGTTATTGCCGACCAGGTTCAGGAAATGCTGAAGAAGGGTGTCATTGAAGAGTCGTGTAGCCCGTGGGCAGCACCGGTCATCTTGGTTAAAAAGAAAGATGGTGTCTGGTGGTTCTGCGTTGATTACAAATGACTCCACGCCGTGACCAAAAAAGATGTATATCCGCTGCCTAGGATTGACGATGTTGTTGACTGCTTACACTCGGCTTCGTACTTTTCTTCAATAGACCTACAATCAGGATATTGGCAGATACCTATGCACCCTTCAGACAAGGAGAAGACTGCATTCGTTACGCCTGATGGACTGTACCAATTCAATGTGATGCCGTTTGGGCTTCGAAACGCCCCCGCCACTTTTCAAAGGTTTATGAACTCTGTCCTTCGTGGTCTAAAATGGGCGGTGTGCTTATGCTACCTGGATGACGTCGTCATATTTGGGCGTACCTTTGAAGAGCACAACGTCCGTTTAAGCCATGTTTTAGACTGTGTCGGAAAGGCTGGCTTGATTTCGATCTCTAAGAAGTGCCGGTTTGATGAACGACAAGCTTCAGTCCTCTGTCACCTAGTTGACAAAGAAGGTGTCAGGCCAGATCCCCACAAAATCGAAGCAGTCGGCACATTCAAACCATCCCAGACACTGAAGGAACTTCGCAGCTTCTTGGGCCTATGTTCCTACTTTCGCCGCTTTGTGCCCCGATTCGCGGACGTAGTAAACCCACTGACGAGCTTATTGCGAAAAGACAGCCCATTTGAATGGACAACTGATTGTGATGCCGCATTTTCAGAACTGAAACTTCTACTGACATCTGGGCCTATTCTTCGTCATTTCGATCCTTCTGCTCCTACAGAAGTGCACAGTGGCGCAAGTGGAATTGGCATCGGAGGTGTGCTTGTTCAGCGCCATGATAATGCAGAAAATGTTGTTGCTTATACGAGTCGATCTCTAAGCAAGGCTGAAATGAATTATACGGTGACAGAGCAAGAATGTCTAGCGGCTGTATTCGCCATTCAGAAGTGTCGATGTTACCTCTACGGTCGTCCATTCACGATTGTGACAGACCATCATTCATTATGTTAGCTTGTTACCCTCCGAGACCCTCCTGGCCACATTGCTCGATGGGCCTTAGGCCTTCAAGAATTTGACTTCAGAATTTCGTACAGGAGTGGACGACCTCATTCGGATGCTGATTGCCTTTCTCGCCTGCCTATGACCACGACGGAGGACAGTGCAGATACCCTCGACATCTGTTTTGCTGCGGTCTTTCACACGTTTCCTGAAGCCAATATCTTCAAACGAGAACAATTGATTGAGTTATCTTTCGAGCCTTTGTTCGTTGACGCTCGGAACCTCAGAGGCAGTGGTCGCTTTCGCATTCGTGATAGACTGTTGTGCAAAACCAATCACTCAGCAACCGGCACACGTTATTTACTGGTTGTACCTCAAAGTCTTCGATGCGACGTTCTCCGTACTATGCACGATGATGCAACGTCAGGACACCTTGGGTTCATTCGCACCCTGCATCGAGTGCAACAGCGTTTTTACTGGCCTCGAATGCGAGATTTTACGAAACAATACGTCTCGAGCGGCGAGAACTGCCAGCGTCAAAAATGGCCTACCAGCACACCGCACGGCCTTCTTCACCCCGTAGAACCGCCTACTACGTAGATCCAACGTCAGGACACCTTGGGTTCATTCGCACCCTGCATCGAGTGCAGCAGCGTTTTTGCTGGCCTCGAATGCGAGATTTTACGAAACAATACGTCTCGAGCGGCGAGAACTGCGAGCGTCACAAATGACCTACCAGCGCACTGCACGGCCTTCTTCACCCCGTAGAACCACCTACTACACCTTTCGAGCAAGTGGGCACCGACCTATTGGGCCCGTTTCCGTGATCTTCGAACAACAACCGCTGGATAATAGTGTGCGTCGACCACCTTACCAGATACACCGAAACCGCTGCGATATCATCTTCTACAGCTGATGGCGTCGCTGCCTTTTTGTTACGCTCCGTTGTTCTTCGCCATGGTCCACCTCAAGTAATCATCAGTCACCGTGGTCGCCAATTCAACGTGGACGCTGTGGAAGAATTGCTTCGCCTCTGCACTTCACAGTTCAGACACTCGACACCATACCATCCCCAGACGAATGGTCCTGTAGAACGCACCAATCGAACTCTTACTAACATGCTCGCTATGTACGTCGCATCCAATCACAAAAACTGGGATGAGATATTACCATTTATTGATTACGCATACAGTACAGCGAAGCACGAGACCACGGACTTCACGCCCTTCTACCTGCTCTATTCTCGATCACCACGCAGCTTCCTTGATACAATCCTCCCATTTAAGCTCCATACCGATGAGTCCGTGGCCGAAACATTGTGCCGGGCTGAAGAAGCCTGCCAAATTGCTCGCTTGCGCACACTAGCATCACAAGACCACTCCAAGCCGCGGTACGATCAACGCCATGATGCCATTTCATTCCAAAAAGGTGAATTTGTGTGGTTGTGGACCCCCCAACGAAAACCTGGTTTATGTCAGAACGTTTTACCGCAGTACACAGGCCCCTACGTCATTATAGATCGCTTGACTGACTTGACGTACGTTGTGGCACGCTTGACGACACCTTCTCGTCGGTCAAATCGAACGCAGTTGGTGCACGTGGCTCGCCTCAAGAAATTTCATCCCTCCAGTGACTTAAACTCGCCCAACGGGCTTCGTCTGTGAACCGGGGATTGCTACGGTATGAGCTGGGCTGTAGTATGTGCCGGGGAAGTAGAAGAGGAAGATGACGTTGTCCGGTGCGGGCTGAGGACTCCATCTTTACCGCCACTGCCTAACTTCATCCTCACCCTGTAAATAAATCCACATATCCTTTAATTCAACCGTAACAATATATATATATATATATATATATATATATATATATAATATAGAACGGAGACAGTCAAAACTGTTATCCGAGACCAGGTAGGAGCGTAGGCCTAGCTATCAAAATCACCGACAGTCCGGGCCGAGCGTCTCGTGCTTAGCACTGACAATGTGTGTGCCGAGATTTGCATGACCCACTACAATCATCATTACATATTTCCCCCTCGCTGAAGATGGTGCCAAGTAAGTGTTCTAAGGTGTCGTGAGGACAAGTGGTTCGTGATATGGTTTGAGGCGATTCACATGTACGATTTCGCGGCCTCGGCGACGCAGGTCCACAGTGGCCGTGAGGGGTTCGATGAGGTAGTTAACAGCGGAAGTTTATTCTATGACGCGATAAGGTCCATGGTACCTGCTGACAAACTTTGTAGAGGTACCAGGAGCAGCACTGGGGGGAACCCACAGCCAAACAAGAGAGTTGGGCGAAAATTGGTAGTTGGACCGTCCATCGTCGTGACGAAATTTCTGTAGCCCTTGTTCTTGTGTTGTAAGGGTGCGAGCTAATTGCCGACATTCTTCCGCATACCGCGCGGCATCGGAAAGTGGTGTGCCTTCGGATGAGTCGGGTCGGTAGGGGAGAATGGTGTCAATTGGAGATGATGGTTCTCGACCATAAAGTAAAAAGAATGGAGAAAAGCCTGTCGTCGCTTGAGGTGCCGTGTTGTAAGCGTACGTTACGTAAGGAAGGATAGGATCCCAGTTGGTGTGGTTGGAGGCGACATACATAGAAAGCATGTCGCCAAGAGTACGGTTGAAACGCTCGGTCAAGCCATTTGTTTGTGGGCGATATGCGGTAGTACAGCGGTGAATTACATGGCATTCTGCAAGAAGTTCTCGAATAACATCCGCGAGAAAGACGCGGCCTCGGTCGCTCAAAAGTTCACGTGGAGCGCCATGACGCAGAACAAAACGTTGCAGCAGGAAAGACGCAACGTCACGTGCCGTCGCGGCTGGTAGAGCGGCCGTTTCTGCATATCTCGTGAGATGGTCGATCGCTACAATAATCCAGCGATTCCCAGCTGATGTATATGGTAGAGGACCATAAAGGTCTATTCCAACCCGGTCGAATGGTCGCACTGGGCACGGTAACGGCTGCATTGGTGCAGTAGGACGCCTAGCATCGTGCTTGCGGCGTTGGCACTGTGTGCAAGATCGAATGTACTTTTGAACGAATGTGTACATGCCGCGCCAATAAAACCGAAAACGTAGCCTGGCGTAGGTTTTAAACAAACCGGCGTGCGCACACTGCGGATCGGCATGGAAAGCAGCACATATGCTGGCGCGGAGATGCCTGCGTATGACGAGTAGCCATGTGCGACCGTCAGGGTGGTAGTTGCGGCGATAAAGTATTCCATCACGGATGGCGAAGTGAGAGGCTTGTCGGTGTAGCGCTCGAGATGGCGGGTGGGCGAGTGTTTCAGATAGGTAATCCATCAGAGACGCAATCCACGAATCTTTGCGCTGCTCCGCAGCCATGTTGATGTGTCCTGATAGTGGAAGGAAGTTGTCTTGGATGGAGACACTCGCAATATCAGTAGAAACAGGCGAACGCGAAAGAGCGTCGGCATCGGCGTGCTTCTGGCCTGAGCGATAAATGACGCGGATGTCGTACTCTTGGAGCCGTAAAGCCCATCGTGCCAAGCGTCCTGAGGGATCTTTGAGGGAGAATAACCAGCAGAGCGCGTGGTAGTCGGTACCAACATCGAAAGGGCGGCCGTACAGATAAGGTCGAAATTTTGTAATGGCCCAGATAATCGCTAGGCATTCTTTCTCAGTTACCGAATAATTTGCTTCTGTTCTTGTAAGAGTGCGGCTCGCGTACGCAACAACATATTCTTGGTAACCAGGCTTTCGTTGGGCGAGTACAGCGCCAAGACCGACACCGCTAGCATCTGTGTTGATTTCTGTGGGAGCGCTTGAATCGAAATGACGCAGTATGGGTGGTGTTGTAAGCAGTTCACGGAGCTTCGCAAAGGCACTGTCGCAAGCTGGAGACCACGCAGATAGATTGCGGTCTCCCTGAAGTAGGTCTGTCAGAGGCGCCATGATTGAGGCGAAATCTCGGACGAAGCGGCGGAAGTATGAGCAAAGCCCAATGAAACTACGCAGCTGCTTGAGAGACGAGGGCCTCGGGAACTCGCGAACAGCACGTAGCTTAGCGGGGTCAGGAAGAACGCCATCCTTCGACACGACGTGTCCGAGAATGGTCAGCTTGCGCGCTCCAAAGTGACACTTCTTCAAGTTGAGTTGGAGGCCGGCTGCAGAGAGGCAGCGTAGAACCTGTTCCAAGCGACGAAGGTGCGTGGAAAAATCGGGTGAGAATACCACTACATCGTCTAAGTAGCACAAACACGTGTTCCATTTGAGGCCTCGTAGGATAGTGTCCATCATGCGCTCAAATGTTGCCGGCGCATTGCATAGCCCGAATGGCATCACGTTAAATTCGTATAAGCCGTCTGGTGTAACAAATGCAGTTTTTGGCCTATCATCCGGATTCATGGGCACTTGCCAGTACCCAGAGCGTAGATCAAGGGAGGAAAAGAACTCTGCGCCTTGTAAAGAGTCGAGGGCGTCATCAATTCGAGGCAAAGGATAAACATCCTTTCGTGTTATTTTGTTTAGGCGACGATAATCTACGCAAAAGCGTATCTTGCCATCCTTCTTTTCAACTAAAACAACGGACGACGCCCAAGGACTGTTTGACAGTTGAACGACGCCTCACTTTAGCATGTCACCTACTTGTTCATCGATGATACGGCGTTCAGTTGGCGAAACACGGTATGGTCGCTGCTGTAGTGGTGGGTGATTACCTGTGTCGATCTGGTGGCATACGGTAGATGTGCGACCTAAAGTAGCGCTGTGACTGTCGAAAGATGGTCGAAACTCGTCAAGGAGGCTCAAAAGCTCACACCTCTGTTGTGGGTTTAGGCCTTCGTCGATGACACGGTTGAAAAAGTCGGTAGTGGAAGGGTCATTCACGGAACTACAGGAGAGGGCGCTGACTTCCGATGATTCATCAGGAACGTCAAGTGTAGCGATGGTTTCGAATGATTCTATCGAACCAATACATTCGCCTCGAAGTAGCGTAATCGTGAATGGGAACGGATTCTTCACAAGCACGTTGGTCGCACCACCTTGAAGAGTAACGAGAGCGGTTGGGAGCGGTGATAGGTGGCGATGAACGAAAGCAGCGGAAGGCGTGAAGAATGCGGTAGCGTCGACGACGGTGGAACACGACACAGGTGCGAAGACAGTAGCGCGTGGAGGGATTTGGGTGTCGTCACTAATGACCAACTTCGCGTCGGAAGGGCGATCGTGCACTGGTAGCGCATCACCAAGGGGACAAAAGGCGACTTCGGCACGGGCGCAATCAATGACGGCTTGGTGATGGGAGAGAAAGTCCCAACCTAAAATGATGTCATGAGAACAGTGCGGGAGTACTACGAACTGGACTGTGTAGGGCACTCCTTGTATTACAAGTCTGGCAGTACACGCGGCCAGAGGCTGCACAGGCTGTGCAGTGGCAATATGAAGACATGAACCCAAGTAAGGCGTTGTCACTTTTCGAATTGAACGGCAAACTTTTTCGGCGATGACAGAAATTGCGGCACCAGTATCAATAAGGGCAAGTACGGGTACACCTTCAAGAACGGCATTAATTACATTCGGCGGCGAACGAAGAGGGCTTGTGCTTTGCGACGAGGACGCAGCTCTTGCCTCGGGAACTGCGTCATTTAGTTTTCCGCGTCGATTGTAGGGGGGCGTCGGCGCATCGGGGAGGGCGAGCGTCGACGTGGAGAAGGAGATCGGTGATCAGGAGCTGGTCGGTGGCTTGGACGAGGAGCGTACAATTCGGGGTCTGGGGTGTATTGAGTGTACGTGTAATCATTTTCGTATGGACGTAGGTTTTCACGTGGGTGGAATGGGCGGCGGCGGCACAGACGTGCGACGTGCCCAGGTAGACCACACGAAAAGCAGATCGGTCGGTTGTCGGCAGTGCGCCATGGATTAGGGACTCAGCGAAGTGGAGGTCGTGGCGGCTGGGCGGCATAAACAGGAGCAGGCTGTGGAGGCGGCGCTTGAAACGTCTGTGGTCGTGGTCATGCTGCTGCTTCGGCGTACGTCAATGGTGCATTGACTGGTGGCACCAGCTGTGGAGGAAGGACCTCAGACACTTGATCTCGTATAATAGTCCGTAGAGTAGGGCTAAGCGGTGCACTGCGCTCCGGTAGGCCAGAGATGAGCGAGAGTTGGCAGGCAACTTCTTCGCGCACGAAATCTTTGATCTGCGAAAGGAGGACGGGGTCTTGCGAGGGAGTTAAGCCGGACATCGATTCCTGATGTGGGACAGCACGGCGGGTGACGAGACGTTGCCGGCGGAGCTCATCATAGCTTTGGCAGAGCTCGGTAACTTGGGCGACAGTAGCAGGGCTTTTCGAAATGAGCATCTGGAAAGCGTCCTCGTCAATACCCTTAAAAATATGCTTGATGCGGTCCACCTCTGTCATGTTCACATCGACGCGCTTGCACAAGTCAATGACGTCTTCTATGTAACTTGTAAAGTTCTCACCAGGCAGTTGAGATCTCGACTGAAGGCGCTGCTCCGCACGAAGTTTGCGGACAGAAGGACGACCAAAGACTTCGCTGAACTTTGCTTTGAATGCTGTCCAGGTGGGAACGTCGGTCTCATGGTTCCGAAGCCATAAGTGGGCAATGCCACTGAAGTAAATGCCGACAGTGGCCCGTCTCGTGGCTTCGTCCCATTTGTTCAAGACACTCACGAGTTCATAAGTAGCCAGCCAGTCGTCGACGTCGTGGTCGTCAGTGCCGCTGAATATGGGAGGATCCCGCTGACGGACCGCGCCGGAGCACACGATGGCCTGGGAAGCCATAGGAGGAGGGCTTGTGGCAGATGCAGTGGTCATGACAGCAGGTAGAGTCCGGCCTCGCAACTCCAGGATTGCAAGGAGACCCAGCAAACTCCACCAATTATAATATAGAACAGAGACAGTCAAAACTGTTGTCCGAGACCAGGTAGGAGCGTAGGCCTAGCTATCAAAATCAGCGACAGTCCGGGCCGAGCGTCTCGTGCTTAGCACTGACAATGTGTGTGCCGAGATTTGCATGACCCACTACAATCATCATTAGAATATACATTTGCCCTCTTGCAATGTCGATACGCTCACCTAGCAAAACCATGTCCGAAAGAAATTAATAATGTTTTGTTATTTAGTTATTATTGTAATCAGAATGAGATTGCGGCACAAGTACTCTCTGCTAAAAGATATTAGAGCTTAAGACCTCAGGTATATTGTCCTCCACAGTCTCCCGGGTAAGGTTTCCTAATGGTAAAGAAAAAAAGAAAACACACTGGTGCTTTATTGCTACGTATACATGAGAATGCTAGAGCGCAGCAATATATTTTATGCCACCGTGAGTATATAAACGTCGTTCAGCAACCAAGGTCGGCCAGGTGTGTTGCTGACTGCTTACCCCGACGAGTCTCGGGCACGCTCGGCGTTCGCTCAGCCACCGGCAGGCGGCCCGAACCACGCCGCCGACCAAGTGTCAACGCAACCGCCAGTATACTTCGGGCCGACCCTTTTCAAATGTCTGGGGGCCACTGAAGTCGGCTGCCGACTCAACGCCAGCAATCCGCCAATCATCCGCAATCGGCCACGGTTGCTTGGGTTTTCGCATTATTTACGCCTGTTCTGATTATTAAGGGCGCCAAACGACAGCTTCGACTCGCTCTTCACGTACACCTTGTCTGTTTAGCGCTTAGACGCATGGCTATGGTTTTTCTTATACAGCGGCGTGCATCAGGCACAAGAAAGCACACTAATTTAAGGTATGCTGCGTACGGGTAAACGATTCCTAAAAAAATGGCAGCATGTCCACGAAGTGAATGATGGAGATTGGGGCGAAGCATCCGTCCGTCCATTCGTTCTTGCTTCCGTCCGTCCATGCGTCCGTCTTTATGACCGTCCGTGCGTCTATTCGGGCGTCCGCACGTCCATCTGTGCGTCCATCCCTGCGTTCATCCACGCATCCGCCCCTGCGTCCGTCTACGCGTCCATCCGTCGGTGCAGCCATTCGTGAGTCCGTCCATACATATGTCTGGGCGTCTATTCGTTCATCTATTCAACACTCCAAGTATCACCATCTCGCATCTTTTCATCATATATTGCGCATATAAAAGTACCGCCGCCTAATGGACATTCCTAGGACTAAACGAGAGGTGGCACACGCACACTTTCTTACGGGTTGCGCTTCGGGTCTACTTCCCACCTTTAACCATCTCGAGTTCATGGTATATACTAGTTCACTGTATTCATGGCACTGCGGCCCAACGCTCGCGAAACCTTTCTAAAACCAAGGAGCTGACGCCCAGCGAGTATAACGTAGCAACCCTTCCTTGTCAGATAGTGCTCATGTACATGCCAATGGCTGATAAGGGTTAATGAGAGACAGGAGCATTCGGTTTTTAGTTTCCGCGCATGCTGCGAATTTTTTATTGTTCAACAATGCACACAAAAAATCTCTCACAAGCACCACCATGGAGGTCAAAATGTAAGACTGGTTACACACTACGACTACTACTTGGACTAAGAGGCAAAAACTGGTGCCGCTATAAGGAGCTTCGCCCGTAAAATTTGGCGCTACAGCGTCTACGGCGATGAAAATTGGCTTGACACCTGCTACTATAGTGCATGGAATATCCAGTATATTCTAGGCACTATACTGCAGCTCTGGGAGAGCTAGCCGGCTTTTTCATCTGCAACGCTGCTCCCGCGTTCTATTTATGATGATGCCAGCGCTGCCACCAAGGTGAAGAGAGACAGAGAGGAAGAGAAAACTTTTATTTGAGCCGACGCCTTGTGAGCCCAGGGTGGGCGGCCTCCTTATTCCGGGCAGCCGTGGGCCTTCGCCATCTCCTACGGCCGTTGAGTCAGACTGTGCTGATTCTTCAGGCCTGGGTCCGATAACTTAGCCTCTCACAGTTCTTCAGTTAGGGTAGTGGCCCGAGGCCTTTCTCTGCTTTCCCATATCATATAGAATAGGGTCTCCGGGACATCACAGTACTAGCAGGTGTGAGTGCCTGGTTAGTGAGATGCGGTGAAGCAGCTCACCATGAACGTAGGTGTTAGTTCGCAGCTTTCTTGGGGTTACTGCTTCTTCGCGATTCAGGCTGGGGTGAACTGGCGGATAAATTGTTCTCTTTAAGCTGTAGTGCTGCAGTGTATCGTTGCAATTTTAGGCACATCTTCTTTCCTCTATAGTGCGTTTTGTGGGATAACCCGGTGAACATAAACTCGGGCGAAAGAATTGGTTGCCTCATTTTCTATCTAGAACTCGTGACCTGGATTTCAAACGATATACGTTTCAGGTAGATTTGTCTTCGCTTCAGTGGCTAGAATTTCTAAGGCTTGCACTTAGGAATTTTCCTGGCAAAGAGAGAAGCGAAAATTGGCGACATTAGTAGAGAGCCACCCCACCACATAGTATCCGCCAAAGTGTGAGCCCACTGCCCTCTTCTAGTACACTGTAGCAACACTTCGGTGTGGATATAGTAGATAGTGTGGTTGCTGCAGACATGCCAGGAAAAGAGAGAGCAGTGTTCTTTTCCTAAACCATTTTCACCCTCCCTGAACACGCGGGAGAGGAAAATGAAAGGAATAAGGAAACCTGTTTAAAGTTTAGATTCACGACGTGCGCTTCTTCTGCTTTACGGCACGCAGTGGAATCGCAATATCTTAGCGCACACAAGGTGGCCGTTGGTAATAAGGCGAGCAGTAAAGCATGTCGGCATCTATACGTATGTCATGGAAGATTGCAGCGTTGCAGTTGCTTACTAGGTTTATTCAGAATAAACTGCGTCATTTCTCGGTCCCACAGCGTTACCACAAGAATCTGAAATAATCTAAAACGTTTCCAGATCTGCAGCCGCATTTTAACAAGCAACACATGTAACTGATGGTTAACTAAAATCAAACAAAAGGAAGCGCGAGTATTTTTGATGGACGAAGGGTCTTCACAGCTCAAAATATCCATTGCGGTTTCGTAACGACTTTTAGTAAATGAAGTATATGATATTGTATTTCCTATAGCTCTGCAGCTGCGTGCATGCAGCTTTTAGTGGAAATAACGCGGCCCGGGCAGCTCGTAAACATTTTTTTTCGCGGCTCTGTTAGAGAAGAATTAAGTGCGCATTTCATCCCTCTTTCCTATATTTATGGAAATGAAAGTATTGTTTTATCTATTTGTACGCGAGAGTTTATGAAACACAAGAACATACGGCACGTGTACAATTAAATAGACGCACCTCACTGCAAGTTTGGAAAGCACTGTGCCTAGCCACGCGCACGAAGACTGTCCTGAAAATGCATGTTGCTTTGCTTCTCAAAGTGATATTCGTGTCGCTGGTACAGATTCAACACGTTGTCATCGTTGACGCAAGGTATGGTTTGACAGACAGACAGGCAGGCAGACAGACAGACAGACAGACAGACAGACAGACAGACAGACAGACAGACAGACAGACAGACAGACAGACAGACAGACAGACAGAGAGACAGACAGACAGACAAACAGACAGACAGACACACAGACAGACAGACAGACAGACAGACAGATAGACAGATAGATAGATAGATAGATAGATAGATAGATAGATAGATAGATTGATAGATAGATAGATAGATAGATAGATAGATAGATAGATAGATAGATAGATAGATAGATAGATAGATAGATAGAATGATAGATAGATAGATAAATAGATAGATAGATAGATGCTGATATCGTTGATCACTGTCTTTTCTTTGCGATTTCCGGCAACGCACTTATTGTCGCTTTCAGCCTAAGAATAATGCTAGCTCTGTCCACAATGGTCACCGTATCACTCATCACTTGTCCGTATCATATATCACTTGTCCGTGGAGACTACAGTTCATTCCGCAAATTTTTTTGGCAAGAAAACTTTGCTTTTCGTAAGTTTCAACATTATTACTTCAATGCACTGTAAAACGTGGCATTTTTACAAGTAACGACAAGCTTTCGATTTGCAATATGCGTAGTACTTGAACTACGGTAGAAAACGTGCTTATCGCTAGAAAAGAAATTAGCACTTGTTCATGCACTTCATCACTGCTTATTTCTCGGAATTTTTTACACTACGTGACGGTTGTCAACATACGTGGTATATGTTTGCATCTTAGAAGGGTGGCAGTTTGGGGTAGTTGGTATGACATCACGATAGTTCTTGTCTATTTGTCGTCGGTCTGTTCTCGTGCTATAACTATCTTCATATGTTTGCAGTTACGCCTGCATGCAAACCCGAAGTAAAGTATTGCTTGTCAGTTAAGATCATGCTGTAATGTCCATACTATTGATGAGTACTGCAACCTAATGTTTCTTTCTTTTTGTGCTTGAATTCAGCAGAGGACCTGGAAGTTCAGGTAAGAACGCCTGCTGGTGATCTTTTCTGGAACAATTTCTAGGATGAAAATTTTTTCGTTAGGTTGCTGATTAAATTGTCAAATTTCGCCATTTGTGGCCTTTGAAACCCAAATTCGTCTACAGTATAGCAGCGAAGCTGTTATGCTCGAAGTTTGCGTGCCCTAAAAGAAATATATCCCCATCATAAAATGACACGCACTCTCTTCGACCTCCTCTGCTTCATTGACAAAATCAATGCGCCGATTTGTCCGTAATGGGATTTAATAACTCATCATGGGCGCATAGATAGATTGAAACATTCTTGCAAAGACTAAGTTCGAACCCGCGTATCCACGATCCGAAGGTGAGTTGTGTAACAACTCGGTTATCAAGCTGTTCGCTAGCAGAGCAGAGCATAGCCTTGCATGGTACAACGTAGGGAGGGGGTGGAAAACAAAAAAAAAATGCAGCATATTTACGAAGTGAATGATGGAGAGTGGGGCGAAGCATTCGTCCGTCCATTCGATCTTGCTTCCGTCCGTCCATGCATCTGTCTGTGTGACCGTCCATGCGTACATCCACCCGTCCGTGCGTGCGTCTGTTCGTGCGTCCGTCCCTGCTTTCGTCCATGCATCTGCCCCTGCGTCCGTTCATGCGTCCATCCATGCATCTGCCTGTGCGTCCGTTCGTCCATCTATTCAATGCTCCAAGTACCACCATCTCGCATCTTTTCATCATATATTCCCCATATAGAAGCACCGCCATCCAGCAGACATTCCAAAGACCAAACGAGAGGTGGCACACGCACACTTTCTTACGCCTTGCGCTTCGGGTCTACTTCCCACTTTTAACCACCTCGAGTTCATGGTATATACTAGTTCACTGTAATCATGGCACTGCGGCTCAACGCTCGCTATACCTTTCTAAAACCAAGGAGGTTACCCCCAGTAAGTATAACGTAGCAACCTTTTCCTGTCAGATAGTTCTTAATGTACATGCCAATGCGGCTAATGGGAAATGAGAGACAGGAGAATTTGGCTTTTACTTTTTACGGCTTGCGCTTCGTATCTACTTCCCATTTTTAACCACCTCAAGTTCATGGTATATACTAGTTCTATGTATTCATGGTACTGCTGCTCAACGCTCGCTATACCTTTTCTAAAGCTAAGGAGGTTACACCAAGTGAGTATAACGTAGCAACCCTTTCTTGTCAGATAGTGCTCAATGTACATGCCAATGGCTGCTAATGGGGATCGCAGCGTGCGCGTTAACTAAGTGCTGAATGCTCCTCTCTCTCATTCCCCTTCAGCAGCCATTGGCATGTACATTGAGCACTATCTTTTATTGTTCAACAACGCACAGAAGAGATCTCTCACCGGCACCACCTTGAAGGTCAAAATGTTATACTTCTTACACGCTACAACGGTTACGATGGACGAACGGGTGCCACATTAAGGAGCTTCACCCGTAAAATGAGAGTGATGAGGAGGTGAAGAGGATTGGAAAATGCGTAGAGATAAAAAAGGACCTGGAAGTGTACGTTCACACCATTGTTGTACGAACGGCGTTTCAAGGAACGACGTTCCACGAACTAGTTCTTTTTGGAAGCAAACGCGTGAACGCTTCGAAAGGCTCATCAGATCACCAGCTTACGACAATGAAATCCTGGCTGTCCAGTACGCCCACGACAGGGCTGAGAGGCTCGACCTTCCTATTCCGTCATGGGAATGGCCACGCTGACGCACTCGCATCATGTACAGGATAAAAATAAAGCTTTTAAAGAGAGAAAAAACAGAAGAAAAAGAAGAATGCCGCCGTTTCAATCACAGTTGGTGAAACTGTAATGGTAACACGTTACGTTTACGAAGGAACAACAGAGGAAATGGCATCCCTTCTCTAAACGTTCTACAACAATCAATAGAAACACACAAACCGCACAACATGCAGGATAGGCAGAAGGGCGACCATGGGCACGTGGCGCGAAATTTACTACTCGTCTTTCACGTGGCTCATCATCATCATCAGCCTGACCACAACAAATGCAATGCAAATGCGTCTCCCATGATCTGCCAATCAACCCGCTGTTGTGCTTTCTGCTTCCACGTCATACATGGAAACATTCAAATGCAAATTCATTTCGTCGTCTGCCTATGTCAGGCGTCCAGTGACGTTCGCGAGCCGGCAGGTGTTATCTCTCCGCTCTTAATCCCTCTCCAATACCAACAGCTGCGGGTGCGTGCCCTTATCTTCGCACCTACCAACCGGAGGAGGGGTGCGGGCGGACTAGCGAAGAGCGAGTGGAGACGAGAAGCGCATTGTGGCATGTGAAGGCCCTAGCATCGCGGGAGTACGGCGGAGCTTCCGCCTGTGTGGAGAGAGTGTAGGAGAAGGTAAGTGCAGTGTTTCGCTGCTCCTTGTGTCACCGCTCACAACCCCTTCTTCCTGCGCCACGCTCTCCGGTCCGCTCTCTGGTACGCATATATAAATGGAGTAAATCGCGCCTCACTTTCGGCCATTCGCTGACTGATGAATGTGTAAATAAATGGATACGGTGCAAATGATGGTGTCGTCAATAATTTACGCAATTAAAATTACCACGCTGTGTACTCTCCACGCAAGAAGTGCATTCGGATTTCCTCGCGATTCCTTTCAAGGAGAATGGGAGGGGGGCTTGTAGGAAGAAGTATTGGGTGGGGGCAATTTTTTAGGGGCGAAGCTCCTTAAGCCGCGAGTCATGCGTTTTCGATGTATGTAGTAAGTATCCACCTCTCGTTTAGTTCTTGGAAAGTCCGCTAGATGGTGGTACATGTATATAATCAATATATGATGAAAAGATGCGAGCTGGTGGTACTTGGAGTGTTAATAGATGGATGGACATACAGACAAACAGACGCGCCGACGGACAGAACGACCCATGGTTGGATGGACGGACGGATGCTCGAACAGACGGACGGACGCATCGCTCCCCTCATCATCACTCAGTCCCTGAATATGCTGTGATTTTTTAAATCTCACCGGTCCACCTAACCTCCTGTCTCCGCTTCGTGCATTTGTGTTTTCTGGGAATTCAATCAGTTACCCTTAATGACCAGCGATTATCCTGCGTACGTGCTACGTGCCCGGCCCCTGTCCTTTTGTTCTTCTTGATTTCAACTATAACATCTTCAATCCCGGCTTGTTCTCTGACCAACTCTGCTCTCTTTTATCTTAAAGTTACACCTTTTATTTTTCTCTCCATCACTCACTGCGTCATCCTCAATTGAAGCTGAACACTCTTTGTAAGCCTCCAGGTTTCTGCTCCGTAGGTAGGTACTGGCAAGATGCACCTGGTATACACCTGCCTCATGGGAGTTCATAGACAGATATAGTTTACGGTTAACATGATAGCGAAGGTTAACGTAATGGCGTTACCATGCAGCAAACGTTCGCTGTGGACAGAGTAATATAGTTTAGCGGTATAGCGTTTACGTGGTTTACGTGTTCCAGCTGAGAGGGTGGCATCACCTATCGAATGGTTATTAAGTTAGAGACAGTGAAAACAAAATGAGAATGTTTGCCTATGCCATCGCATGAAACATTGTTACAAGTTTATTCTACTAATAATAAAAGCAAATAATTATGAACAGCGCACGAAACGCCAAAAAAATGTTCGTGAAATCTTGTAGTTACGCCTAGTTCGAAATGAAAAGCTATCTCAAAAACTACGCCAACTTTTTTGTAATACTCGGTTGTCGAAGCTAACTGAAGGCAATCGAAGCCACTTTATTCAGTCGTTTGCTCCAAACAAGTTTAATATTTCAACAACTATGCCAAAATCACTTCGAAGCGGGCATCCGAGAGCGCCACCATGTTCACTTACAAGAAGTACACCGACGTAAATTTTCGAATTTGACGGTACCGTCAAATTGGAAAAATACCGCCCGTACTGTAAGTGATACGGGTAATGATAATGAATCAACATTTTTTGGGCCCAACATTATTGGTAGTGCGCGCAGACACCAGACGGGGCGGTTCCCTAGTTGCGGGACCCATATGTATCCAGCAGATTCTAGCCCCTGTCAGTACGTGAACGCTGAGTCGGTATGGCGGGGCTGCATAACAAGGTCTCCCATCGCTCAAGGGGTTGAGGATTCGGGGTGCCGGGAGGAAGGGACGGGGGGGGGGGGGGGTTCCTAAGTTCTGTGCACTCGGCCAAGATTTGCGGCAGGGTGCCATCTTATATTTTACAAAATGGACAGAGCATGTCGTGTTCCGCAGGCTACCTGCGGTTCAGCAGTACGGGATGCGCAAGCGATCCCGCCTGCGATCGGCGCAATATCGTCTGTTGTTTCCTGGTTAGGTCGGGGTGCGGTTCTTGTAGTCTGCACTTTCCCTCTCGGTACATCTGGGTAATGTCCCGAAAGCTGGTAACCGGGTGTGGTAGCTCTTCCGGCTCATGCTCGGCGCGGATTGACATTTCTACGAGCATGATAGTCGGCAATGGTGTTGCCTGCTACCTGCGAGTGAGCCTCAACCCACACGAGCTCTACGGCGCTTCCCGGAGGCTTGCATTTGAATAGAATGGCTCGTGCCGCGGATGAGATTACCCCACTGCGGAAGCTTCCATAGGCTATCTTTGAGTCCGTCACCACCGTGTCTACGCTCGGCTCTACGAGAACGAGGGTCACAGCCACTTCCTCGGCAATTGCACGGTCTTTCGTCCTTAGGGATGCGTTGACGATTAACCTGTAATGAACGTAACCACTACAGCAGCACGGTCACTGTGTTTTCGGAGTGAGGCGTCCACGTACATGACCCTGGGGTTCTCTTCCAGCTTCCGGGCTATGGTATTGGCCCGCACGGTGCGCCTCTGGTCGTCCTTGCCCGGCGTCTTGTTCTGGAGAAGAGGTTTCATTTGAATTGTTGTCTTTCAGTCCTCCGGAAGGGCCGCCTTGGTGGGTACTGGCTTGATCTGCCATCCTATCTTGCGTAGGACAGCTCGTCCGTGCTCCGTTTGACTGAGTCGTATTCTCTGATTAGAGAGGTGGGCTTCGATGAGATCCTCCACCGTTTTGTGGGCGCCCATGTCTAGCAATCTTAGCGTAGACGAGTATATTGGCACGTCCAGTGCTTGCTTCGTCGCTTTGCGAAGCATCGTGTTGAGGGTGTCCCTAATCGCCTTCATCAGCTGGAGATACGGGGCGCAGTAAGTAACCCGCGACACAACGAACGCACGTACCAAGCGCATGACATCGTCCTCTTTCAGGCCTCGCTTTCTGTTAGATACCCTTCGAATTATGCCAAGAATCTGTTCGGCTGAAGTTTTCATCTTTGTTACGGGGGCTTGTGCCTTCCCATCAATCTGAAGCAGTCGACCGAGAATCCTAATTTGCTGTGCTGGTTTGATAGCTATTCCGTCGATGGTGATAGTCACGTTAGGCGGCGGCTCCTTTTTGGGTTTTCCTGGTTGGATCATGAGCAGCTCCGATTTTCCGGGAGCGCAGCTCAGTCCACACAACTTGGCATGGTCGTTGCCGCCCGCTGCAAGGCTGCCTCTGTCCATGCATCGCACCCGGCTCCGGCCGTCCACAACGGGATGTCATCGGCATAGCAAGCGTGGTCCACACCTTCGATTTGCTTGAGCAGAGCGGGTAGGGGCAGAAGGACCAGATTGAGGAGCAGGGGCGACAGGACCAACCCCTGAGGGGTGCCTCGATCGCCGAGCTCCTCCCCTATCCTGATGGTCACCGTTCGGTTTGACAGAAAGTCGCTTATGTAGCGGAATGTCTGGTTTTGTTCAAATTTTGCAACATGCTCGCGTGCGACACGTTGTCTAAGGCTCCTTTCAGGTCGAGGGCGAGTATCCCACGTGGTGCGTGCTTCATTGCTTGCTTGATGACCAGCTCGTGGAGTTGGATCATCACGTCTTGGGTACTGAGATGTTGCCTGAACCCGTACATCGTCTCCGGCACCTGATCTGTTTCTTCAAGGTGCTTCTGATCTGTTTCTTCAAGGGTAACGCACGTATCCGCGAATGCGCACTTCGATTCCGGTATCACGGTACACCCGGTATCCTGGTAAGCCCGGTATACTATAACTGTCTAATGGCAGTTTACCATTCGTGATTTGAGAATGCTTGCCATATCTGATCCACCCAATCCTTATTATTCTAGTTAATAAACTCTCATGATTTGGCTTGGTGGTTATTACCTGTTCTAAGTAAACTTCTTCCTTTCCCTCTTCGAGCGTCTCTTCACCTATAACCAAGCGCCGTTTTCTGCCGAGGTTGTTGCACATTACATCACTGTTATTCATTCAAAGCACTTTTAGTTGGGCGTACTTATTGAGGCTACGTAGCAGCACGGCTACGGTAGGGAAGGGCGCTTACGCAGTAAGTAACGTATCTATTTCAGGGATGCGTGCGTACGCCAGTAACAAGTTTTAATGCACGTAAAGGAACGCTCAGTACATTGCGGTCTCACGAGAGTTCGAACAAACGTGAAACGACCACACATGATGGCTGTAGCGGCTTATGACGCAGACAGCAAATTTTTAATCATTCTTTTTTATTGTGATGTGAAATATTTTGGTCCCTCCCCCATCACTATACAAAGTAGCATGCCAGCGGTATATAGATGCCGAAAAAAATCTGTTTTTCTAACAAAGGGTCTCTCATCTCTCTTAGCTCTCTGCGTTGAATTTCTTCCAAGTGCACATGACTATAGTAAATGAATATCGTGATAAAAATGCCACAGTATATCCACGGAGTGTATGATGATCACTAGGGCAAAGCGTCCGTGTGTCTGTCTGTCTGTCTGTATGTATGTATGTATGTATGTATGTATGTATGTATGTATGTATGTATGTATGTATGTATGTATGTATGTATGTATGTATGTAGTGTCTGTATGTATGTATGTATGTATGTATGTATGTATGTATGTATGTATGTATGTCCATCCGCTCCTGTCAAACTAGAGCACGCATTGGACGGACGCTTCGCTCCACTCATCATCATTCACTCCATGGAAATGCTGTGGATTTCTAATTAAGACAGCGCCATCTATTCTATTTATTCATCAACTATACGGAAACCACCTACGCCATCTTCTGATATTATGTCCAAGGACATATGCACACATAGCCAAGCAGTGAGCAACTCACAGAATAAAGGTGGCTACATACATAGTACCAGTTCCCTTTAAACTTTGTCCTGACGCTTCGGTGAAAGTTGGATATAGAAACAGAAGGAACCACTAGGCTACTTTCACCCATGGTGGGGCATTGGAGCGGTCGTGGAGCTGTAAATGTACAGCATGAGCCGGAGTTGTGAAACGTTAAAAATGTAGCCGTCAATGTTGAATAAGTCTTTATAGCAATGAAGCTCTTATGTAAAATTTAGCAACAAATGAGGCTTTGAAGCCATAAATTTGATGGCGTGCTGATTTCACTGTAAGATATGTTGTCACTATAAAAACGTGCTTTTTTTTGCTGAAGCGTCCATTGAATTTGGGAACAATCTATAGTTCTTCAACGACTCTGGTGGTTGTTCACGCATCGCGGAAGTGTGGTAATTGCAAATTTTCACAGCGCATATCCAACCTTTCAGCCAATATATATTGTCTTTCCATACGAAGACATATATCTTGAAATTACCCTATTTATGAAACCAACAGTCACTTTGAATAAATCAGTGCTTTGAATTTAGCAAATAATGAGGATCAAGATGCTTCATACGACTTTTGTCTCGTTTTAGTGTTTTTTTTTTGCGTAAACTTATCACTGCGGTGCCATAGCGCGTTCTACATTCAGTTGGCCATGTAATGTAGTTTCAGTTCTTCACATTGCGGGACAGCATACTGTTGCTGTGCTTTCCCTGTCCTTCTTTATTGGTTTTACTGTTAGGGCGAAAGCCTTATTTGCCTCATCAAACGTGAAAATTGACAGACTGCACTCCGAGTCGCGCCGTCAACCTTAGACGCAAAATTTTATTTTCTTGTGCTCACGCATTGATATTGAAAACGAATTTTTAACGCTTTTACAGCTAGCGCAAGTTTTGTAGAGCACTTTTGTGCAAACTCTCCTGCACCGTCACCCTAGTAAGCTACTATTGGTAGCGTTTAAGTCTCTGTTTGACGCAATGAATGCGTGCTCTCAATTTTTCAAGCAGTAAGGAGCTACAATTAGCTCCGCTTGTTTGGCATCTAAGCTCTACACTTCTGTCATATGAGTGCCTGTACAGAACGGCAAGCATTTAACTCATCGAGCTTCTGTATTACCAACTGGCATGCAACGAAAAAAAAAGCGGCCAGTATACTCACCTTAAATAAATGCGTCATTATTTATTGCAGCTATGTCCAAATGGCTCATGCACAATGTCAAGGTCAGCTGAAGGTGCCCGGCCACGCTTGGTAGGCGGGCAAGCTCTGCATCTCTCTGCACTATGCAACTACGGCGAAACTTCACGGCCAGTAAAAGTATTTAAGCGCTCTGATACTACATACAACCGGAGGAGGCAACAACCCACACTCTAAAGAGCATCACTCCTGAAGACAACAAACACGTTTGCCGAATGGTTTCAACGCTTGCCGTCGGATCATGGGTGCACCGAACCGACGGCGAGCATCGTCGGGGTGGAGTTTCGTCTCACCAAAAATTTCAAATTACGCCAAGAACTTCTGTCTTTGTCCTCCTTTCTCTCACACTGTGCATCTGTTCTCTCATTCATTAGAGTTATCGTATCCCGTGCCGCACAAATTCGCGTATATGTTCTGGGAGGGAAGCAGAAGAGGAAGAAGTCAAAGAGAGCGCGGGCCGGTGCCTGTTAGCTCTCTACTACACACGGCGAACCTCAAGCATGAGAACTCTGCTGTAAAACAAAAAGTTTCTTCCAAACATGCTCAATGTCACGTGGTTCGCTGCACCTTCAAGTGCAAACCAGCATGCACCATCAGACGACGAACGGCGCATTTTCACGCCTGACTGGATCTCCCATCCGCCCTGTTCTGCATTACGTGCTGCGTGCGTGCGTCTGTGCATTCTCAGTAACCTCTACAGATGGAACGTTGTTCCCTCTGCCATTCCTACGCAAACGTAACCATTTACGTTTCAGTTCCACTGATTTTGAATACAATGGTGGTGTTCTCTCCCAAAAGAAGGTATTCCCTGACAAAGGCAGGTCCTCCTGCCGAAACGTAGGAATAAACATTTTCGCATGTTCGTCCGTCGTTTTCCAAAGCACACACAGACACTCATATATATATATATATATATATATATATATATATATATATATATATATATATATATATATAGCGAGGAACGTCAACAAGCCGAAAATACAAACAAGCGCAATCTCGGTACGTGCGTGTGCGCCAACGCTGTGGCTTGCCGTTTCTTGCTGCTTCGTCGTCGTTCGCATAGTTCCCTACATTGGCCCCCGGTGAATAGCGTAGCTTCTGTTGGCCTTGGTCCTCGGTTGTCAGTGAACGGGCCAATGGTCTGCCATCTTGTGCGTACCTGGCAACATCATAAATTGCAGTGTACTCAGAGAAGTCGGCCGTGTATGGGAGGATAGTGTCCAGCGTGCACGATGGTTCACGTCCGTACAACAGAAAGAAAGGGGAAAACCCTGTTGTCGCGTGCGTAGCGGTGTTATACGCATACGTGACAAATGGAACGACAGTGTCCCAATTGGTCTGGTCTGAAGCTGTGTATATTGTCAACATATCACCGAGAGTGCGAATAAATCGTTCTGTGAGGCCATTCGTCCGCGGTTGATATGCTGTCGTCATGTGATGAACCATGTCGCACTGAGCGAGCAGGGCTTGAATGGCGTCAGACAAGGAAACAAGCTCCCAGTCGCTCAAAAGTTTGTGGGGAGCACCATGGCGAAGAACAAAGTTGCGCAAGATTAAAAACGCAACTTCCCTCGCGGTTGCTGCGGATATTGCTGCAGTCCCCACGTGTAACGCGTGAGGTGGTCCACGCCGACAATTATCCACCTATTTCCAGAAGATGATGTGAAAAGTGGTTCGTATAAGTCGATACCCACGCGGTCAAATGGACGCGCTGGACAAGGCAGGAGCTGAAATGTACCGGCAGGGCGTTGAGGTGGGGCTTTACGTCGCTGGCATGCAGTACAAGCACGTACGTACTTGCGAACAAATGTGTACATGCCACGTCAGTAGTATCACTGACGCAGATGGTTGTACGTTTTGAGAGCGCTGGCATGAGCGCTTTGAGGCTCATTGTGGGAAGCAGTACAGATTTTCGAGCGCATGTGGTTGGGTATCAGTAGCAGTCACTTCCGACCTTCAGACGCGTAATGCCGCTGATTGAGGAGGTCGTCTCGAAGAGCGAAATGTGTGGCTTGACGGCGGACAGTTCTTGAGACCGAATTAGCTAACGGATCAGTCAGAAAGGCTAGGAGTTGGGAAATCCACACATCTTTGCGTTGTTCTGATGTCATGTCTGCGAAGTCGATTGGTGTTATGACAGCTGAAGAAGGTGAAGAGGAGGTTGCCTCAGCCAGTAGCGGCGAGCGGGATAGCGCATCAGCGTCGGAAAGCTTGCGGCCGGATCGGTACACCACACGAATGTCGTATTCCTGCAGGCGAAGCGCCCAACAACCAAGGCGCCCCGACGGGTCTTTGAGCGATGATAGGCAGGATAGAGCGTGGTGGTCCGTGACGACTTCGAAAGGGCGGCCATAAAGGTATGGGCGGAACTTCTTCAATGCCCAGACAATTGCGAGGCACTCTTTCTCAGTGATGGAATAATTACATTCGGCTTTCTTGAGGGTTCAACTCGCGTAAGTGACCACGTATTCTTGATATCCTGGTTTTCGTTGAGCCAATACAGCACCAAGATCGACACCACTGGCGTCGGTGTGGACCTCGATAGGCGCATAGGGTTCAAAATGGCGTAGTATTGGAGGTGATAATATTAACCGCCGAAGCGCGGTGAAGGATTCGTCGCACTCTTTTGACCAAGCAGAAACGCTTTTGGAAGTTGTCAACAGGTTGGTAAGAGGCGCGATGATGGAAGAGAAGTTGCGCACAAATCGATCAAAGTATGAGCACAGGCCAGTAAAACTTCAAAGCGTCTTGAGGGAATTGGGCTTCGGATAGTCTGCCATGGCGCGGAGTTTCGCCGGATCCGGGAGAACACCCTCTTTGCAGACGTCGTCACCCAGTATAGTGAGCTGACGTGCGGCAAAATGGCACTTCTTGATGTTCAGTTGAAGGCCCGAAGAGGTGAGACACGTGAGAATGGCACGAAGACGAACAAGGTGAGTCGAAAAGTCGCGAGAAAAAACGACGACCTCGTCTAGGAAGCAGAGGCACGTGTTCCACTTGTAGCCGTGAAGGATGGTGTCCATCATCCATTCGAAGGTAGCTGGGGCGTTGCAGAGCCCAAAAGACATGACGTTAAATTCATACAGCCCATCAGGTGTTACAAATGCAGTCTTCGATCGGTCAGGATCAGCCATTGGAACTTGCCAATATCCTGAGCGTAAATCTAAAAAGGAGAAATATTCTGCTCCTTGCAAGCAATCAAGAGCATTGTCGATGCGTGGCAACGGGTACGCATCGTTCCGAGTTATCTTATTGAGCCGGCGCTAGTCGACATAGACTCGGATAGATCCATCCTTTTTGCGCACAGGTACAACAGGAGACGACCAAGCGCTCCGCGATGGCTGTATGACACCACGCTTGAGCATATCGTCGACTTGTTCGTTGATAATGTGGCGCTGTTCTGCTGAAACTCGATATGGTCGTTGGCGTAAGGGAGCATGAGTACCGGTGTCAATGCGGTGCGTGATGTTCGCTGTGCGACCCAAAGATGGTCGAGCGCAATCGAAGGCAGAACAGAACTCTCGAAGAAGGGACAAGAGTTCGCGTCTTTGTGTCGGTGATAGCTCAGCGGCAACAGAGGGCTGGAATCAGTCTGGCGCGGGCAGTGTGGCCACAGGTGGCGTCATAGCATTGAGCTGGAGGTGAGGTGGGTGTTTGGCAAACTCCAGAGGGCGCAAGAGGTCAACGTCTTGTATGTTACCCAAACATTCTACGCGAAGTAAGGTAACTGGCGACGATAGCGAGTTCGGAACGAGCATGGCAGTAGCACCGGATTCCATGGTGAGTATGGCAAAGGGCAGGTGTAGGCTACGGCGGCGGGTAAATGTGTCAGACGGAGTGAACAAAACAGTTCCGGCAGGAGCGGCCGTACAGGTCAGGGCTACAAGGGCGGATGTTCTCGGTGTTATTTCCATGTCTGCAACAACGACAAGTTTGTAGGCTTCAGAAAGAGGATCTACCAAAGAAGAGGTTGGGAGCGGTGTAAGGGCAACTTCTGCACGTGAGCAATCTATGATGGCCCGATGACGCGAAAGAAAGTCCCATCCAAGAATGACTTCATGGGAGCACGATGTCAGCACAAAAAAAATCAATGGCATAAAGTTCGCCTTGGATAATGACACGTGCAGTGCACACAGCTGTAGGTTCTGTGCACTGCGAGTTGGCCGTGCGGAGCATCACGCCCGAGGGAGGCAGCGTCATCTTTTTCAACTTGCAGCGTAAGGTCTCACAGATTATGGAAAGGTCTCACAGATTATGGCCCCGGTGTCGTTAAGCGCTTGTGCGGTGGTCCCCTCAACATTAACGTCGATAACGTTTTGCGGCGAAAAAGATGGAGGCCTCAAGCAGTTCGAATTGTATGCAGCTGTGGCCTCCGAAGCTGCAGCGATCAGTTTCCCTCTTCCGTAGCAGGTCAGTGACACATAGGTGACAGGGAGCGTCATCAGGGCGATGGTGACCGATGGTTTGCGTAGGGTCGATGACCGTCAGTGGTGTACCTTCATGGCGTCCTAGACGACGACGCAATTGGCCTGCCCAGGGTGTCAACTAGAGGAAGATCTCTAGTTGACACCCTGGCGACGTGTCCAGCGATACCACAAACGAAACAGATGGGCCTATTATCCGGCGTCCTCCAAGCGTCTGAGCGACGATAAAATGGAGCTGAAGATCTCGCGAAGGGATATGGCGCAGCAATAGGGGTTGTAGGCACGACATAGGACGGCGTGGCAGGTTGAGCATACGGCATCCGCTGTTGCGTAGGCCGAGCAGCGACGGCGGCGTACGTGAGAGGCGTAGTGACAGGTGGTTGCTAATGCATCTGTGAAAGGGCCTCAGCAACTTGGGTCCGAATGGCGTGTTGGAGGTCCGGTGCCAAAGCTTGCGCGGGCTCATGTATCAGTGGCAGCAGTGACAGCTGGCGCGCTACGTCTTCGCGGACGAAGTCCTTGATTGTCGAAAGCAGCGGCTGCTGATCGGTAGGATGGGCAGCTAGGTGCAAGCTTGCGAGTGTGTCTGGCGTCGTGAGGGCTTGACGAGCAATTGCGCGCTGTCTACGCAACTAATCGAAGCTCTGACAGATGGAAACGAGCACAGCAATTGGGGGGGGGGGGGGGATTTCTCGCGAGCAACATCTGGAAGGCGCTGTCGTCAATGCCTTTCAATATGTGCCTCGTTTTTTTTCTTACTCAGGCATGGTAGAGTTGACGCGGTTGCATAGATGCAACACATCTTCAATGTAGCCCGTGTAGGTCTCGCCTGGTTGCTGCGGACGGTGACGTAAACGCTGCTCGGCTTGAAGCTTGCGTGCCGCAGGTCGTTCAAAGACGTCCGTAATAGCAGTCTTGAATGCAGACCACGTAGGAATGTCAGCTGTGTGGTTATTACACCATAGTTGCGCGGTGTCCGCAAGGTAGAATGTGACGTATCCCAGCTTACTTGGGTCGTTCCATTTGTTACTTGTGCCGACTTTGTCGTACCTCACCAACCAATCTTCGCTGTCCGACTCAGTGGAGCCCGTGAAGATAAGAGGATCTCGTTGAGGATACACGACACCGCAAGTCACATGGACGGTCTCGGTGGCCATGTTCGTGTCACGTAGAGGGGGAAGGTTACGGGAGCGAAGTTCCAGGTTTGTACGGGAGTCCACACACCTCCACCACATGTCACGTAGTTTATTTACGTACAAACCTACTGGAAGACCGAGGAACGCCAGTAGAGCGAGGAACGTCAACAGGTCGAAAATACAAACAAGCGCAAGCTCGGGGCGCACGTGTGCACCAACGCTGTGGCTTGCCGTTTCTTGCTGCTTCGTCGTCGTTCGCATAGTTGCCTACTTTATATATATATATATATATATATATATATATATATATATATATATATATATATATATATATATATATATATATATATATATATATATATATATATATATATATATATATTTATATATATATATATATATGGCACAACGGGAGCGTTGTCAACAAGGATAAATATATTTATTTCCCAAGAGTTTCGGGAGGGGTCCTCCCTTCATCAGGGGATGAGTGAATTTCCAAACTTCGTTGCTGCCGCATCCCTCTCGCCTTGAAACATGTTTGCGAGAGTAAGAGGCAACTAGAAAAAAAGGGGGGAGAAAAAAAAGAAAAAGAAAGAAAAGAAAAATAGAAAGAAAGTAAAAAAGAGGGAGAACCACTGTCAACAGTGAGAACGAAACCAACTGTCCGTACGTCCACATACGTTTCTTATCACATTCTGTTATGTTCTCGACGTGTGTCGGGCCACCCAAGATTGTCGCCGCGGTGCCGGGAGGGTCCGTGACGGCGTGCGTAACGAAAGGGTTTCCCCGTAATGGGTCGGTCGGCATGCGGCGTGCGTAAAGGAAGGGTCTCCCGTTAATGGGCCGGTCGGCTCTTTTTACCTTCAATGTTCGTCCGTTTCTCCTCAATGGTCATCAAGTGGTAGGCGAACGAAAACACTTTGTATGTGCATGTGGAAAAAGGAAGAAAAAAAAATGAATGAAGAAAACAAGAATGGACAGTGTACACGTACGAGTCAGTCAGAAAAAAGCATGGTCTCCAGCTATCAATCTTTGTCACCAATTTCCTCCTGGCTTACTTCTCGGAGGCAGTTGAGTTTACCGGGGTCCTCGTTGATGCCGGCTACTAATGTTCGAAATTTGAAAATAAAATATGCCTCACGCTGTTCGCGCTCGCGTCTGTTTGAGAAACCGGACTGCAAAAGAGTAACGCTGATATTTTCAAAACTGTGGTTTGGCAGGCGCAGATGTCTAGATAAAGGTAGCTTCGGCAGTTAAGTGGTGTGGTACCGGTGATTATTGAACCGCAGCCAAAATGGCGGGTCTGTTTGGCCAATATATTCTTGTACGCAGAGGTTGCAATGTAGCATGCATATTACGTTACTGGAGTCACAATTAAGGCTTTCAGTTATGCAGACTTTGAAATCCAAGAAGTTCGCTTTGGATTCACGTGTTGTGACTATCTGTAGGCATACCTTGCATCGAGCTTTTCCGCAGGGATGGTACCCTGATTGAAATTCGGGGGTGGTTGTTTTTGCTCTGAAAAGAATGTCCTTCAGATTTTTATCCCGGTGGTACACCACGTGAGGTGGCTTGGCGAAGATAGAAGTTAGTCGTTTGCTTTGCCTGATTATGTTGAAATGGCGGGACAGTATGTTGTTGATTCGTAGCGCTGATGAGGAGTAAGTTAGTACAAGGTTCGTTTGGGAAGTCGTTTTAGATACTCTGTTTGGTTCCTTAATAATATCATTCCTGTTCACGTTGCGAGCACGTAGTATGGCATCGTCAATAATGTCTTCCGGATAATTTTGTTTCAATAAAGAATGCTTTAGGTGTTCCGCTTGTCTGTCAAATTCCCGCATATCGTTGCATATTCTTCAGTACCGGTAGGCCAGAGAATATGGAATACCCATTTTGCAATGTTTTGGGTGGCTGCTGTACAAATGTAGGTACATTTGACGGTCTGTAGGCTTTTTGTAAAGGTTTGTTGACAAGCGGTCATTTTCGACCGTGACAGTGACGTCCAAAAAGTTAATGCTAGTTTTGGAAATTTTGTGCATGAATTTTATTGACGGGTGACACTTCTTAAAATCTTCTATGAAGCGGGAAAGACTTCCCTCATCATGGTTCTATATCATAAAAATATCGTCTAAGTATCTTCTGTAGTAGAAAGGTTTCAAGGTGCGTCCCTCAACGAATGGGATTTCAAGTGAAGCCATAAATGTGCTCGCGAAGATTGGGGCCATTTTCGTGCCCATTGCAGTGCCACTGACCTGAAGGAAATGCTTGCCATTGAACTCAAAGTGGTTATAATTTAGTACAAGTTGAAGAAGTGTAAACAGTACCTCGCCACTTACTTTAGTTGATGAGTCAGATTTTAGATATTCAGAAACCATAGCCGCTATTCCATCATGGTGGGGTATGTTGGTGTACAGTGACCAGACGTCCATGGTCACCAGAAAACTGCCGCCTGTGATGTCGAGACTTGAAGTTTCGGAGATGAAGTGGTTTGTGTCCTTCAGGTAATAGGGAAAATTTGGGGGGATGTTTTTTATTAAGGAATTGATGAATTCTGATATATTTTCTGTTGACGTGCTGTTACTGGATACTATCGGACGTCCCGGATTACCTGCCTTGTTTATTTTGGGGAGCAAATAGAATCGACCAGGAACAGAATGGGCCAGTAACATTGCTTTTAACATTTTGCCGGTAATTTTCTCGTCCCGGTGGAGATTGTTTAGGGTTACTTTTATCTCCCTTTCAAATTCGGGAGTCAGGTCAGTTGGAAGTTCTTAGTAGAATTTTGTGTCTGATAGCTGTCGTTCCCCTTCCTATAAGTAGTCCGACGTGTTTAGAATTACTATGCAGCCCCCTTTATCAGCTGGTTTGATAGTAATTTCAGTGTTTTTCCGTAGTTCGTCGAGTGCCCTTCGTTCTGACTTTGATATGTTGTTTCGAAATGGCCGATTTTTTTCATATGCTCTGATGATATCTTTTTGAACTGCTGATATATACATATCGAAGTGTTTGTCCCTCTGCTCACCCGGACACCATGATTTGTCACCACCAATCACTCTATTCTCGTCCGTACAGTCCTTGCGATCATGAAAGTATTCACGGAGGCGGAGATTACGCGCAAAGTTATTGAGGTCTTGGTACAGTTCAAATTCATTGAATCTACCGGATGACGGACAAAAGGTTAAGCCTCTCGACAAAACTTGAAGCTGAGCGGGTGTGAGTGTTGTGTTTGACAGATTGAGGACATTTTTCTCATAAGTTTTCGGCTGCTCTTGGCTATCACGTGGCACGGGAGTGTCAGCGTCATATTCGAGAGTAAGAATGTTTTGATTAGAATTGCACTGTAGTTTCGAGTTCCCATTTTTCTCCTCAAAGTTAGGTTGTGGTAAGGGTGGTCCCTGGCGTGCTTGTGTGGTCTCATTCCTATTTTCCTGTTGCAGAGCAGTGGAGCTACTGCCGTCCCGCTTGAATTTTATATCTTTTACTACTGAAATTTCGCCTCTCTTTTTTAGTTCATATCTTTCCAGTTCTCTTGCCTCATGCTCTCCGAGATTAGATACCAATATCTGCGTGGCCTCCGTGACACTGTATTCGGCGGCCTTAAGCTCACTATGGTCCGCAATGACCCGAGTCAGTTGCAAGGACGCTTCTAGTAATATTTTTTCCCACTTCCCCCTTTCTGCTTCACTTAGTGTAGACATTGAGGGGTTGCAGGCTAGGTGGAGGCCCTTAGGTGCAATTTCGTGAGGTAGATATTTGGTTAGTTGTTCCGCGCGTTTTTCGTATTGCACCCGCTTTTCAATGATTTTCCTAATCGATAGAAATGAGTGAGACCATGCGTGTTTAAGACTGTCCGTACCTTTTGTTTCTCCGTGTCATTTGGAAGCCGCCACCTTGGTCTTCGCCGCATTCGTCCGCCTGGTGTTGTAAGGCCTCGCTGGTTGGAGTGGCGACGTCATCACTGCTGGGACCCTGGATGGCTCCTTGTGTTCCTCGGCTCCCTGTTATTGAGTGGGTTTGGCACTGGAGTTTGCCGTGCAAGCCGTTGCCGCCGATCTCTGACTCACTGGTGGGACTCGCTGGCTCGCTGGCCTCGCTGGTGGTAGTGGCGACATCGTCACTGCTGGTGCCCTGGATGGCTCTGTGTGTCGCTCAGCTCCTTGTTGTTGAGGGAGCTTGGCACTGGAGTTGTCCATGCAAGCGATTGCCACCGATCTCCATGCCGCCGACGTCCATCGCAGCTGCACCCTCGTGTGCTGCGCCAGCAGCGCGACTCCCTTGAAGCTTGCATGTAAGCCGTCAGCAGCCAGAAAGCGGCGCAGCGGGAGTGTTGAGAAACCATGTTCGACGTAATAGACGCCTGCTCCCAACAACCCGTATTGGCAGAGATGGTGGGCCTCTCTGCTGAATCGCTGCACCTCCATATTAAACCGATTCATTGATCGCCAGTTCGAGTACCGCTGTCGGCGATTCGGTGCGCGAGGTAGTGGCAGACTAAGATGCAGTGTCTTGATGTTCGGGCGCATCTGCCTCATTCGCTTCAATGCCTCCCTCAAGGAATCCAGGGATCTTGAAGAGCTCGTCTTCAGAATGTCCGTGGTGCCCACATGCAGAAACAGCGTGGTGCCCACAAGCAGAAACACGCTGTTTCTGCATGTGGGCACCACGGACATATAAAAGGTCTATAAAAGGAACGAATTGACACACTCTTCCATTTTCCAAACTTAGTTTAACTCAGAATGAGTCAACTGTTTGTGTTCCTATTTCTGACATTTCGGAATAAATTTCTTGTTTCCCTAATATTAAAACACCTCCACCATGTCTATCCCTATCTCTCCGGTAGGTCGTATAATTTGTGGGAAAGATGTCTATGTCCCTAATTTCGCTGTCCAACCTTGATCCCGATGCAATTACAAAGAAATGGTTAGTCACATTAGTAAGACTAGTGCATTAATCCACCTTATTTGTAATACTTCTGCAATTCACAAGTAGCACTTGTGAGCTTGGCACTGCTGCTTCGCTGTCAGCCTGGTGGTATCACTGAACCTAACGCTTCATCGTAAACGAACTTTTTGTTGTTAATAAAGAGTAAATCAACCCGTAGGCTAACTTTATTACCTGCTTTGCAGTGCTCTTTGGCGTAGTTTCACAACTTCTTTTTATTGTGATAACAGATATACGCACACTTTCAGATGAATTTCGCAGCCGGCGTCGGTGTCGACGTGGGCATCAATGTCATGCATCATATATGTATAAGTATCTATATATATGAAATTACAAGAAATAAAAAACTCAGAATAAAGACTCCGGAGCGCGCAATCGAACGTAGGACCTCCGCGCCGTGAATGTGAGGCGTTAACCACTGAGCCACCAAGGGGTACCTTTTTCAACGTTCAAATGGCGAGCTATTCATATAAACCACTTACCGCTGTCGGCGGCCATCTCGGGGAGGGGAGGGGCATTGTGTTTTCAGCATTATCAGCAAGATGGCGCAGTGGGTGCGCGGCGGCTCTCACCTCTCACGCGTACTTTGGCCCGCGTAAAGAACAATTGAGAGTACGCTCGATCGCAAGCCCTTATCTTGCAGTTGGGAAAATCGTACGTCGTGGCTAGCCTTTGGGTTTCGTTGGAACACTTTCGTTGCAGTTACCGGGCACACAAAGTTCGCTGCAATCGTTCCACAGCCTTCTTTCGCGAAAAGGGCGTGATATTTAAACACGGCGAAGTAACATCTGAGACGCTTACTCGCATTTACCTCTACCTGCGAATACGTTTCATTCGTCATTTGTGCGCGAGAAACGCGGGGAATGTTTCAATCTGCTTGCCTTTCTGCACGTGATCTTCCAGTGTGTTGCTGTCGCGTTCATTGCTTCACCTTTGCGGCAAAGCTGTGACTTTTTTTCTCATACGCACAGCTTCCGAGAAGTCTTCCGAGACGCTAATGTCTGTACCCTTGAAATTTTTTGCCTTATCTCAAATAGTTTGCTTTTCTTTGTAGCTGGTAAATTTGGCGATTTGTGGGCGTTTGTTATTTGGGTGAAACTGCCTTAGTCGATGTGCTCTTGGATTTTGCACAATTCTGTCACTCTGCCTTCAGATTTCATAGCCTTCTCATGTTCATCATTATCTTCGACGCCATAGAAGACCAGGTGGTTACATCCGCTCCTGTTCTCGAAATCGTCAACATTTGCAGCCAGAGCTTCAATCCCAGCCCAGTTTTGCTCTATAAAAGTGTGGCCGTCTAAATAAGCTACCTGCAGCTGGTTTAGACTACCAAATAAATTTCTCAAATTTATTTATCGTTGCTTCAAGGGTACTTGAGCAATTTTAAGTCAACCATGGCCTCCTGCCTCGCAGCTTGATGGTTTTCTATCAATGATAACTTGTTTTTTATTTCCTTTTGTCCGCTCAGAAGTTCCCTTAGTAGAGCATTTTCCGGGGCAGGATTCAGCTCAACGTCACCGCGTACCAGCAATAAGAAAAAAGTAAAAAGCAAATCACTGCAACAGTAGAAAATGACGACGCCTACGATATACACACGTTCTAATATTCGAGTGAGAACAAGCACACGTGAAAAGTAGAAGGGGGGGGGGTGGAACCTGCGACAATACAACAGCATATTAACAACAGTGAAAATTCTGTAAACTGACCTGTAGGGTGAACTAAACAGTCGTGAATGGCAGCGCCATCGCAGGGCCAGTTTGACGCCCCAGAGAACAACTGCCATTCCATGGTTTTTGTAGCTCGAAGTGCTGCGCGTCGCCCCGCCGCGGTGTTCTAGTGCCTAAGGTACTCGGCTGCTGACCCGCAGGTGGCGGGATCGAATCCCGGCTGCGGCGGCTGCATTTCCGGTGGAGGCGGAAATGTTGTAGGCCCGTGTGCTCAGATTTGGGTGTACGTTAAAGAACCCCAGGTGGCCGAAATTTCCGGAGCCCTCCACTACGGCGTCTCTCATAATCATATGGTGGTTTTGAAACGTTAAACCCCACATATCAATCATCAATCGAAGATCTGCGCGTCATGCACCACGGGTTCGTCGACCAGTATGTCGCAGTGGCCAAAATTGGTGGCAAGACAGGTTTCATTTCCGGTTTGACCGTCAAATTGGCTTTCCAGCAACGGTCTTGGAGTTGAAGCTGCGCGATCGCCGCGGAACAGTTCAGGAGTTGAAGCTCTCTAATCGCTTTCCAAATCCACAATGCAACGTAGCTGACACGGGTTATTTTCCACGCACACCTGCAGGATGAACAAAACCATCGTGAACAGCACCGTCATCGCAGAGCCAGTTTTACGCCCCCTGTGTCAGACGCAGTATTGATGAGGTGTAACAAACAAAAATAGAGGAAAGTATAGGTTAAGGTAATATACCGAATTTTAATATGACTCTGACGAAAGAAAAGTGGGGGAAATTAGAACTTGCCATAGGCAGGAACTTTCGCGGTTTCTGCCCACGGCAAGTCATGTTTTCGCCAACTTTTCTTCAGATTCACGCTACAATTACGTCTTATAACATCCCGTATACTTTTCTTGGCATTATTTGATTGGTGGTGTCATAATAGATATATATATATATGTGTGTGTGTGCGTGCGTGTGTGTGTGTGTGTGTGTGTGTGTGTGTGTGCGTGTGTGTGTGTGTTGTTACAGGGCAAATAACTTTACTGGACTAATTACAGAATGAACTCGGAGTGGACAAGATCGCGTCCAGTTCGTTCGTAGAGACAGACTATGACATCTTTCTGCCTGTCCTCTTCGTCGTTCTCGTCCGCCCGTTACATGATTTCGCCGGCAACTGGAGCACCGACCCGGTGCTAATCAGGAGGCTTTGGAGCCTTCAGGCTTGAGTCGCGTTACAGTTACTATGTCTGTGTGAGGGTGAATGATAGTAGGGTTCATAGCGGAGATTTCGTAAGTGACGTCAGTTACTTGGCGTAAGATGCGGTAGGGACCTGAATAGCGTGGGAGTAACTTCTCTGAAAGTCCACGGTGGCGCGAAAAGGGCCAAATCAGAACGAGATCTCCGGGTGTGAGGAGGGCGCCACTGTCTCGGCAGCCCCAGTAAGTCGTGCTCTACACAGGCTCCGTATACGTTTTCACGTGCATCCCCGAAAATTCTCGCCCCGCTGCGGTGGTCTAGTGGCTAAGGTACTCGGCTGCTGACCCGAAGGTCGCGGGATCTAATCTCGGCTGCGGCGGCTGCATTTCCGATAGAGGCGAAAATGTTGTAGGCCCTTGTGTTCAGATTTGGGTGCTCATTAAAGAACTCCGGGTGGTCGAAATTACCGGAGCCCTCCACTACGGCGTCTCTCATAATCATATATGGTGGTTTTGGGACGTTAAATCTCACATATCAATCAATCCGAAAATTTTCACCTTAGCGAATTTGCACCAATATCAGTTAATTCCTGACGTCTCCAGGAATCTCCGCAAGCCTACTTTGACGTAAGTCGATCCATTTCCAGTCTTTTTCGACAAGTTTTTCATCGCGCCACGCCTGCGGCTAGTGAAGCCTGATGCGCCGTGTTGTTCTCGTTATTTCTCGACGCGGCCTTACCGCCCGCTTCACTGGGCGTCGCGCACTATGAAGGTGATCATCTCGGGCACAAAAATTACCTCGAATGAATTTGAAGCCAGAAATGGCTTACGCAAGTGAACATGAGCCGTGAAGCCCGTACATCAGCAGGGACCAGCATCCCCCCGAATTCCAACACCCACGACACACAATCTTCGTTCCATAAAACCTCAAATGGCATGAATGATATTATTGTGGCGACCGATCGACAGCACGCCAACGTGGGCGGCGACTAGCCCTCAACACGGTGGCTTCTATGCAGCCTTGCTTGCCCAGCGATGCCCTCAAGTGCATAGGCCACCCCAGGGAAGACTCCTACTCTCCGAGATTACCTACTTTCAACTGTTAGAAGCTATTTGCGCTGCAGCAAACTTCCCCAAGGCCTCAATTCACGATGAAGACCTTATTCGAGTAAACCCCAGTAAACTTCATTCCAATGTTAGAATAAAAAAATTGAAGGCATGGGAAAACCTGTTCCTGCCGAAGCATACCAAGGTAAAAGCCGACTAAAAATTAATTAAAAGGAGTTTTAAACTCAACCCAAAGCGGAAATTTATAGAAAAGCCAATAGAAGAATGAAATTGTCGACACGGTAACGCAATATCGTGTCCTAAGGTGCAGGCTCGACGAGCACAGAGGAATGTCGAGCTGTTTTTTAATTAATTATGAAGCAGACACGTTTGTGGCATTGACATGTCTAATCAGTAAGCAAAATGGTGGAAGAAGGAAACAGATAGAGTAAAGAGGAAAAGATCAAGAAAAGGCAAAGTGCGAAACATTGTAGATGATTCTCCAGCTCTTGACATTAACACTGTTACGGTAGTATCGCTCATAAATAGGCGTCGGTGTGATGCCGGTTAGTCCAGTTGACACAGTGTTTTAGTCGAGTGGTGGCTATAAACCTTGTTGTCGTGGGGGCAGGAAGAAACCACTTGAGTTACTGGGAGTGGAAAAACACAGCAGGCCAACACCAACGCCCCGCCCACACACGTGTTGCGCGAAAAAATTGCCCGCAGCTTCCCTCGGGGGAACACTGAGGAGGATGCGGAGCATATAATTGCTTAACGGGGTGTTAAAGTGCGACTTGCTTGGCTCGATGGCTAAATTGGTTAACGTGGTTGTGAAATGGGGTGTTAAATTGCGACTTACTTGGGTCGATGGCTGAATTGGTTAACGTGGTTGTAGGAGGGGGTGTTAAATGAGTGAACACGTACACACGTATGCGAAAGGGCGGCGCTGGTCGAAGGGACGTCGATCATTGTGTTTGTGAATTCGTTGGAATTCATTTCACCACGACCTTGGACGTCGACACGCCGTACAAACCAACCGACGAGCGGCAACTGAGCGAGCGAGCGCCGACCTTGAGTATATATACAGCGCGACGGCGCATGCACTGTCAGCTGTCGAATGTTCGAGAAGGGGGAGAAGCGCAACGGCGCATGCGCGCGCGTCAGCTGCCGATGTTCTGGAAGCGCGACGGCGCATGCGCGCGCGTCAGCTGCCGATGTTCTCGAAGCGTGATGGCGCATGCGCGCTACATTATACAGCTAGCGAATGTTCGTGAAGAGGAGAAGCGCACGCGGTGTGTAGAGGAGGAAGGGTGCACAGATGGTGGAGGAGTGAAGCGCGCGCGGTGTGTAGAGGAGGAAGGGATGCACAGATGGTGGAAGAAGGAGGAGGAAGCTTGCGGACGGCGCCGCACTACAAGCCTCGAGTATTAGATGCTCCGCATCTAAAAGGAGGTTGCACGGCAGGGCACACCGGGGCTCCCAGGCCCCACCGTAATGGCCACTAGGTGTTTCCCGCTATGCAAGCCGACGTATGCATATTTGTGTTAATCTTGTGTAGTTTGGCACTGCATCGCTGATGGCGAGCGTTGCGTGAAGTTGTAACGCACGATTGCGCGCAGACTGTAGAATCTCCGTGTATCGTGCTGCTTGGTAGTCAGCCTGTGGCTCAATGCTCTCTGTAAAAGGCAAGGTAATAGGACACACGCGCACAACACGGGACATGTCCCTACAGTATGCACCGCATGGACAACGACAAGAGTGTGCCAATTTAAAATGGTGAAATTGGTGGGGGAAGCGTCCGTATCCGGTTAATATTGTCACAAGCGTGTGTGATGGCGAGAAGAAAGATGGTATGTCACAGAGGTCCTGTACCCAACGGTACAGCTCTGTGTGTCTGTATTCTGTTCGTCGACGTGTCGTTCACCTCTGGAGGAGTTCGCGTCGAAGCTGTTGCCACACTACGCGACAGGGTATGGGAATATCACGGGTAAGACCTATACGGGAAGCACGCTGTGAAGTCACTAACCTCGTTGTAGAAAATCCCGGTGTGGCCGGGAAAATAATAGAGGTTGACGCGGTTGTTTCTTCTAATATCGATAAGGATTTTCCTAATTTGTAGGACGTGAGGTTCTGTGTCGCTCGGCGAAGCGATTGTCTGTAACAAGGACAGGCAGTCCGTATATAGTGATATCGGAAATTTATGCCGAGACCTAGCGCATGTTTTAATGCTTCGAGGAACCCCAAATCCTCAGCCGCATAGGATGATGTCGCTCGTTTAAGTCGAAAGCGGCCGACGTGGATTATAGAGGACCTCACGCGAAATGCGACGTAAGCTGCTCCCGACGCACGGGTTGTGTACGACTCAACCGCAAAAATATGCACCGAGCGTGTCGCAGTGCAGTTAGTGTCTGCTGTCCGTTTAGTTGTTGGAAGTTGAGGACTACCTGTAAGGAGGGGTGTTCAACGACATCCTTTTGCGGTAATGCCACGCAGTCAGGCCAGAAACGAAGAGAGCCGAAGGCCACGTATTGCCATAGCGCAAAAAGTGGGAACTCGCCGTTGAGGCGCTCGAGCTCCATATCTATCGGCGGCGTTGATAGATGGAGTGCTGCCATACTTGATGTAAGATACGCACCTGGTATAGCTAACAGTGCTAAGCACTGTATGGTTACCTTGCGTGCGGGAAGCCTACAATTTATATGGTACTCTCCCCACCATATAGGACATATAGGACCACCTGGCGTTATAATAAAACCATGTGTTTTGGTAGGATCGATGACCTACGCATTGCCTAACAGGCTGCCACTCGAGCGGCGAGTGTTCACCATCACGCAGGAGCTCTGCGTGGCAAAAGGACAGCCTGATATCAAAGACGACACTCACTATGCGTACTGAATCTTTTGACTCGTCAGGCCTTGGAGCACCGGGTAAGCGCACAGAGAAACGGGCCCAAGTCATACCGACCACGCCTTTGGCGAATAGGACGCAGATAGTCTTGTTATCATTGATGGATACTTTGACAGACTTGGTCCATTTCAACAACGATGTCAGTTTACAGTAAAGTGCGTATAAGATTGGTAATACACACAATGAGCCCCAAAGTTAGAAACTGTCAGGGGGACTCCCATACATGATGTTAACGGGAGAAGAAACAAAATATACAACATTAAGTTGTTACGGTATCTTCAGTAAGAAAAAAAGCACAGTGTAAAGAAACGAAACTAGAAAATACATATATGTTAATCAAGGCAAAGAAGAAAACTCTGTAGAACAAACAAGTGCGAGTTATAACACAAAACGTAAGGACAATAAAACATCTAGCAATTGCTATCGCTACATTAAAAACCCCTTGCTAAGATGAAGACACTGTTGTAAAAATATTTATTTAATTTGTTTTTGAATGTATGTTCTGTGGTTGATGATTTTATTACGTCAGGAAGAGAATTTCGCAGCTCAATGCCTATAAATGTGGTAGTGAACTTGCCGTAGTTTGTGCGAACTTTAGGCAGAAGGTGGTTTTTAAGCTCAGAAAACCTAGCAACAATAATCTTTAAAAGGCTTTCCACGGCAGTGCCATTTATATGCACATTACCGCGAAAAAGCCTTTAAATCACAACTGATAACTTCAGCAGAAAGAGGTGATAAAAAGGATGTATATTTAAATTTTGATAAAGTGGCGTTGCATTGGTTAAGAAATGGCTGAAAGGCATGAGCCAAAGCGCTTGATTCTGTAGGCGTTGTAGTTGGTTGAGGTGGGTCAAATATGTGTTACCCCAGGCTGATATGCAATGAGATAAATGGCAGTAAATGTGTGCGTGATAAAGGGAGTGGATTGTGTGTGGCTGAAAATATGAATGTGTTTTGATTATGGCGCGTATTCCAAAGGTTATCTTGCGAATGAGTGATCGTGCATGAACATTGAATTTCATATGCCTGTCAAGAACTACACCGAGAAACGTACTGTTGGATATAGGAATTAAATTATCGTCCACACGCACAGATATAGATTTTGTAAGTACAGTCAAGGAGAATGAAAACTATAAAAACAGTTTTTATTGGAATAAGTTTTAACATGTGCATTCGACACCAAGAACTTATATTATGTAGATCCATGTTAATGTTTCGTTGTAGGTCATCGATATTATTAGCATAAGTAAAAAGGGTCGTGCCATTACATATAAAATACAGTCTGTAGTGGTCAAAACATTAGTTACATCATTAATAAATAGCAACAAGAGCAGCGGGACAACGATCGAGCCCTGAAGAACACCTTGACTTACTTTCTTAGCTGCTGAAACTTTACCGTCAATCTGATCAACTTGAGTGCGATTTCACAGATAACTAGGTATAAATTGTAGTGCAGGGCCAGTTATGCTACACGATTCAACTTTATGTATTGTGTCAAAAGCTTTCGTTAAATCTATAAATACGCCACCAACTACGAAGCTTCGGCTGATTGCCCTTTTCATTTTATCAGTAAGGGTTAGAAGCGCAAGCTCAGTGGAATAGCCAGGCTCAAAGCCGCACTGTTTAGATGTCCAAAGACTAAACTTTGTCAGGTAAGATATTAATCTTGTATGCGTAAGATGCTCGATTTCTTTGCTGAAAAATGGAATAATACAAATGGGCGTATAACTACTCAGAAGTTAGCGATCACCTTTTTTTGTGAACAGGTGTTATTCTACCAACTTTTAGGAAATCGGGATTTATGCCTGCTTTAAACATCTTGTTAACAATATCTGCAATGACAGGAGATAGCTCACTAGAGACTAACTTGATGTGAGATGGATGAACAGAGTCAAGACCAGGTCTCGTGGACCTGAGCGAAGTTATAATATGAAGAACTTCCTCTGCAGTCGTAGGTCGCAAGAAGAAAGGATAAGGCTGGCGATGTATTGTTGGTAATGGGGGATTTCTCAGGGATTCACAGGTACTGCTGAAATACTCACTGAACGCATTGGAGATATCAGTTGGATGGCTGTATGTTTCTGCTTCAGTTATATTTTTCGTTATCTGCTCATGGCATTTATTATTTAGGAATTCGTTATGACCTGCCAGTTGCTCCTGGTATCATTGCCATTATTCATTTTTTTTTCTGAAAACATTCTCGTTTTGCGCATTTAGGTGTGGCTGCAAGCGTGTTGTAATAATTCTTGAAACGAATTTTGAGTTCAGAGTTAAATGGCTCACAAAACTCTTTTCTGAAGCTGGTTTTTCTTCAAAATACATCGAAGTAGCGCCCTTGTAACCCAAGGTTTTCTGGAGTTACTTAAATGACGAGCTATGATATGTACCGTCGTGCATTTGTTAATGCATTGTGTAAGTATATATAGTAAAAAATAGTTGATAAGCCTTTTCAGCGCAGGATTCACTTATTACGACGGTCCAGTCAATTGATTGTGTCATAAATACGAATTTTTGTAGAATTAAAAGATATACTCTCTTTGTTTTCCTTACACTTATAGTTTTCTGTGGCCAAAGTCAGGAATATAGGGTAATATAGGGTGCTCTCTGTCCACAAGTGCTCCCGCGTGAAATTGCCCTCGCCATACTGACTCCCTCTGACGAATGCGTCATCTCAGCTCTATTGTCGAACGATGCTGGACACTGTAGCTACACGCATGCTCGATCTTCGCAAGCAAGCCCGTCTGCTTACGTTAAAAAATGATCGAGCAAGACGTTTTGCCGCATCAAGCTGACGCACTCTTTCACGTCCTTGAGTCATACTAGGACGAATTTGACAAATGTGATCGTCCGCTTGGTCAAACCACTGCTGTAAAGCACCGCATTGACACCGGCGATGCCTCCCCTGTCCATCGGCGGCCATACCGGGTGTTTCCAAACGAGCGTCACATAATTCAAGCAGAAGTCGACAAAATGCTCGACAGAGACATAATAGAGCCATCATGTAGTCCATGGGCTTCCCCTGTAGTTCTTGTCAAAAAGAAGGACAACACTTGGCGATTCCGCATTGGCTACCGACATCTGAACAAGATTACTAAAGAAGACGTCTACCCGCTACCGCACATAGACTACGCCCTGTATTGTCTTCACGGCGCTAAGTATTTTTGTCCATTGATCTAAGATCAGAGTACTGGCAAATTGCTGTCGACGATATGAACCGCCAAAAAACCGCTTTTGTCACGCCCAATGTTCTTTACCAGTTTAAAGCCATGCCCTTTGGGTTTTGCAACGCTTCGGCCACCTTCGAGCGGATGATAGACTCTCTTTTGCGTAGGTTCAAATGGTCAATTTGTTTATGTTACCTTGACGACGTTATCGTCTTTTCTCCGACCTTTGAGACCCAATTTGACTACCTATCCTCAATACTTGCTGTTTTTCGCAATGCCGGTCTCCAACTGAACTCGTCAAAGTGCCACTTCGGATGCTAGCAACTAACCATGTTGGGCCACCTCGTTGACTCTTCTGGTGTACGGCCTGATCCCAATAAAGTGTCAGCTATGCGGACCTCATTCCAACCTGCACCATTCCTTATTCCCCATTCCGACCTGCACAAAGCAAGTCCGCAACTTTCTCGGTTTGTGCTCGTATTTTCGACGTTTTGTGAACAACTATACGGAAGTAGCCCGTCCTCTCACAAACTTAGTGAGAAAAGATGTCTCATTCACATAGGGTGCTGCGCAGGCTACGCCGTTCCCTACACTTATTGCATTGCTAACAGAACCACCTGTTCTGGCCCATTTTGACAACGCCGCCCCTACAGAAGTCCGCAGCGATGCCAGTGGCCACGAAATGGGTGCTGTTTTGGTCCAGCATCAAAGCGGCTGCGCCCGCGTTATCGGCTATGCCAGCCGTCTCCTGTCACAGGCGCAAAGGAACTACTCAATCACCGAAAGGGAATGTCTGGCTCTCGTTTGGGCAGTAGCGAAGTTTCGGCCCTATTTACACGGTCGACATTTCACCGTCACAACCGACCACCACGCACTTTGCTGGCTCGCATCCTTGAAGGACCCCACTGGGCGCCTTGGTCGATGGGCATTACGACTCCAAGGGTATAACTACTCGGTGTCCTACAAATCTGGCCGCTTACACCATGACGCTGCCTGCTTATCTCGGAATCCAGTGGACCCACCTGAGGCATTCGATGAAGCGCCATGTGTCCTGTCTCTCTCCGCTTTAAGCAACATCCGGGAGGAACAGCGCCGAGATCCTGTCTTACGTAACATTATCGAGAAGCTTCATTCTGCAGCACCCGATCCACCTACTCAATTGTTCGTGCTCAAGGATGGCACACTGTACTGTTACAACGTCCGCCCTTATGGACACGAACTGCTCCTTGTGGTACCTTCCCACTTACG